>NC_138377.1:12691389-12783641 GCF_054177405.1 Leptonychotes weddellii | reverse complement strand
GCAGACCTGCCTTTGAGGGAGTTCAAAAAAACACTGACCTTAGGAAATGCAAATTCCCAAGAGGTGCTACCGACTAAAGTTGGACACCAAAGTCGAGACTATTGCAAACAAACATCACTTTGGAGGTCCTCTAAAGCAGGGATGGGAAAGCGCCACCAAGCAACGATGTGCTGGAGCTTGTGAGAGTCAAGAGTGCACATGATTCCAACAGTGGGTCTGGAGACTCTGGGACGGAAGCTGGAAATCAGCCACGGTGGGAGTACTGACACCACAGAAATGGGCAAACACAGCAAACGAGGACTTTTTTCCACAGAGAGCCTGTTGTTGAACACTTAGCAGCACAACAATGCTGTCAATCCACCTGCAACGCTGATGCATAATGGCCACCTGGAGCAGTGCCCTGGGAAGAGTCCCAAGGCTATTAACAATGTCTGTTTGCCATCTCTTGTCCAAACCACGGCTCTCATTTTTACACCTGAGATATAGAGGCCCAGAGACTTGCTTAAGCTTACCCAAAAGTGACAGAATCAGCCTAGGAGCCAGGCGGTTTTTCACTTCATACGCAAGGTATGTCTGTGGAGACTAGGTCTGTTACCTGGCTTCAGGCACAGCTCTCATCCCTTGGGATGAGAAGTTTGAGACGCACCCCTCATCCTGAGTCAACAACATTCCTACGCTTGGGTCCTTGTTCTTGCTCATGGTGGTATCTCTCCACCTTCCTGACTATCTGATGGGGACTGGATCACTGGCAGAAGCCACGGTGGCTAGGTCATCTTCACTCACGTGCCAAAAAAAGACAAAGAAAAAAGAGGGAGACTTAATTTCTTTTAAAACATTAGCAGTGGCCACGGTCCGTCTCATTTTTTGAAAAATGAGCTTGAAATCTGTTTCCTGCTCTGGGAGAGTAGGAACATGAATCATTTACCTTTGCTGAAGTACAGAGACAATGAAATCACCAACAAAATATTAAATTACCCATCCCATGTTCAATATTTTAAATGGCACCATAAGCATCAGTTTGTTCACTCGAGCCAGCCAGACCCACTTCTCCTCCCCCAGCTTCCTGCAGCAGCCGAAAGCCCACGCCAGCCACGCGAAAGCCTCCTGCCTGCTTGTGAAGGTCTTGCTTGCGAGTGTCTCCACTCGGTGCTGCTGGCACCTTATGGTCCCCGTCCCACAGCCCAGCCAGAAGTTTCCTGCAGCCCCGCTGACAGAACACTCAGGTCCCCAAGAAGCCGAGCCCCTGAAGCCAGGTCCAGAGTGGGGACCGTGAAGTTACTGAGGTGGTCAGAGCCACAGAACCGGGACTGGAATCTGGGTTCTCTTCCCCAGCTCTGTGACTTGGGGACATTCATTCCACTTCTCCTCGGTTTCCTCATCTGTAAAACAGGGGTGGTGACTAGAATGCTTTTCTTGTCGTGAGCACTAAAGGGGTTATGGATATAAAAGCACTTTGGAAATGGTAAAGCACTACATAAAAGCTGGCTATTATTCATTTTCCATTAGTCATATAAAATAATGAATTACAGTATCTAATTAAGGGGTAGGAAAAAATGACTAACGTGTGATTATTCCCAGATTTCTTCTCCTCTATTTGCCTATTAAGCCCTGAATTTGCTATCTTCCTAAAAAGGAAGTATTATTTCATGATAGGAGAGAGAATATGCTAATTTCATATTAAGGAGATGGAAAGGGATGCTGGGGGATACAGAGAGAGAGAAACCACACGGGAGTACTGGGGGTATGGAGAGAGAGAAGTTTACAAAGTATTGTGATACATTATGATGGAACTAAGCCTTTGATGTTCTCTAACAGATGCATATATAGGATTTTAGTTACAATTTTAATTACTCCTGTTTGTTGGATTAGGAATGTAACACTGTTCCTAGCCTGGACCACATGGGTCTCCAAACGTATAGGGAAATGATCATAATAGCCAGGAGTGGTTGGTAAATTCTGTCTCTGAGCTCAGGATGTTCAAGGTCAAATCTACAACAAAATGAGATGAATTACCCAGAACCAAATGACAGTCACTGGGAGTTTTGTAGAGTGGAATTGTGGGACCGGTGACTCTGCATGGCTGAGGAGAAATCTCCAATCTCTACCTCCATCCAGGACCTTCCACTGTCCATGAGAACTCTCAAGGTCATGTTCAAACAAAATCAGTTTGCACTTGTTTGCATAATCAATTTTATGGCAATGACGGAAAATTCTGAAGGGGAAACAAACTCACAATCCTCCTGACCAGTTTTCATTTTTCATCTGTGATTCAGCTCAAGAGGATATTTTTAACCTCTTCTTGCCACTATGAGCAAAAACTGGAAAGGTTTTCTCACAGTTGGACCAAGGACTAAGGTCTGGATGTTTTCAGACCAAAGGACTATGTTTGGGGAAAAGAAAAGAAATGGCCGAATATTTCCCCAGCCTCAGGGAGAGGCGCTCCTAACCCTGCAGGGCTTCTGTCACTGTCCTCCACGTGTCAAGTAAGGACACAACCCAGCCTCACTTGGGCATAAATCGTGAGTTACAGGAGCCCGAGCTCCAGAAAGGTAAAGAAGTTATTCCCCAAGACTGAATTTTAATTGTGCTGTCTGAGCTGTTAGACATTAGATCACACTCCAAGAGGCAACAGTATTTTGATTAAGCATCTTTACCACTTTGGTAAATTCTTTAGTTCTTTGTCTTTAATTTTATATGCAGACCTCAAGTTTCCCACTGCTGGGGGCTGCTCAGACTCACACTGGACGCTCTGAATTGACATTCTTCCTCTGGAATCTGCCCTTCTTTCTGGGGCCTCCCTCCTGCTCAGTGGTACCTGGCAAATCCCCCAGTCAGTGCCTATTTATTCTCCACTCCAGCCCACCTGCTGCCGAGTTTCGTGCTCCTACCTATACAAGAGCCCCCACATCCAGCCCTACCTTTCCATCCTCACAGCTCGGGTTCAGGCCTGTGCCCATCTCACTGGGGCTCTCCCAAGTCTCCCAAATGATTTCCCAATCAATTCCCAAGGCCATCTTTTTCCAGGCACAGATGTCACTGTGGAGAAGATCAGGTCTTACTCACCCTCCCATCTCAATCCCCTCAGCTCCTGCTCCTGGTAGGAAGGCTCTGCTTGTCCTGGTCCAGTGTCCTTCTGCCCCTGTCCTCCCTCTAACTGTATCCCATGTAGTGTCTCAAACATGCATTTAAATCCCCACCTTATTACCGTTGATCTTACTTTTCCCATCACCCAGGATGCTTTCCGTGCCCCCCCACCCCATGCTGGGGCGTTTATTTCCTTCCTCCACCCATGCCAATCAATATTACAATGTCCAGCTTCAAAACTACCTGCTACACAAACTCCTCTCATTGCGGCTGGAATGAATCTCCCCCTTGTTCTAGGATTCCAAAAGCCCTCTGTTGGTATTCCTTACTCATTGGCAATTGGTAATTTAAGCATGGATAGAACTTTGGAGCTTACAGGACATTTCCAAATAACTCATCTTATTTCACTGTAACACAGTGAGACACATTTTACAAATAAGAAACCGAACAGGGGTGGAGGGCTGGGAGTGGGTTGGTAGGAAGAATGTGCCAGAGACTGCTACTGACGCACTTTTCCTTCCTGTGATGGTAGACTGTGTCAGGTGGGAACATGACCACTAAGCTAAGAACTAATTTCTCAGACTTCTCTGCAGTCAAGTGTGCCCATAAGACTAAGTTCTACACCATGGGATTAGAATGGGAGTGACGAGTAGAACTTCTGAGTCCAGCCCTTGAAGGGCAGACTTCCCATCCCTCATTCTTCCTCTTTGCAGGCTGGAATGTAGACACAAGAGGAACCAGAGCACCTGACCTGGGCAAGCTGGAAGCCCCGATTAAGGATGGCAGAGCAGTAGGACAGTAGGAGCCTGGGTCCCTGATGATTGTAGAGACACCACACCAGCCCAAGATGACCTCTTAGGACTTTTTAAAAAAGATTTATTGGCATGCCTGGGTCGCTCAGTCGTTAAGCATCTGCCTTCGGCTCAGGTCATGATCCCAGGGTCCTGGGATCGAGCCCTGCATCGGGCTCCCTGCTCTGCGGGAAGCCTGCTTCTCCCTCTACCAGTCCCCCTGCTTGCGTTCCCTCTCTTGCTGTGTCTCTCTCTGTCACATAAAATCTTTAAAAATAAATAAATCTTAGAGAGAGAGGGAGTGCACTTGTGCGTGTGCACATACATGTGAGGTGGGGAAGGGCAGAGGGAGAGGGAGAGAAGCAGACTCCCTACTGAGCGCAAAGCCTGACACGGGGCTCGATCCCACCACCCTGAGACCATGACCTGAGCCAAAACCAAGAGTCAGACGCTTAACTGACTGAGCCCCTCAGGTGCCCCCCTCTTAGGACTTCTAAGTGAGAGAAATAAATGACTGTATTGTTTAAGCTGTGACTGTTGTGGCCTGTTGTTATAGCAGCTAAAGTGATGTTAGCAAATACATATAACTTGTCGACACTTATTGGGGAGTTAATGGTAGAATGAGTATGACGCTAGAACCTGTGATCTTTCCGGTAGGTGACACTGCACACATTTATCACAGGTCATTTTTGTCCCGGATGCACATCCCTTCTTTCTCTTCACCGCTCCATCTTTACCTCATTGTAAGCACCTTGCTCATTTGTTAAAGGAACATTTACTGAGGACCTAGAATGTTTGAGGCACTGTTTCAGGAGTTGGGGATAAGACGTGAATTCTATCCCATTCTTGGGGAGCTTACATTTTAGTGGAAGAAGAAAGACTACAAACAAATACACAACATGTCAGGTGAGGGTCTCAGCAAAGACCATTCCAGGCAGAGGGAACAGTAAGAGCCAAGGTCCTGAGGCAGGAATGTAAGTGGTTTTCTGTCAGAGCTGTGAAAAGACAAGAACCTTTAGATACCCTCGCACAATGTCCTGCATTATAGCAGGTGTTCAGTGTTACTGATGGTCAAGTGAATGCATTGGACAGGACAAATCTCTCAAGCTTGACACCTAGACCTCTTTCCCAGCTGTGTTCTAGAGCACAGTGGGATTGGACTTGCCCAGAATTTTCGGGGGCCTGGCCTCTGCTGCTCACTTTCTTACCACAGCTCCAATGGCCTGAGGTAGAAGTTTCCATCTTCAGCTGGAAAACTTCCAATGCATAGCAAGTCATGGGGACCTGTTCTATCCCCTTCAGAGGCCTTTGGATTTTTTATCTCAGCCTAACTATCGGTTATTTCTACAAATATGCTGTGTAACAAACCATCCCAAAACTCAGTGGTTCGCTACAGGTGTTTGTTTTCTTGCTTTACTGCTCTGCAGGTCAGCTGTGGCTCTGCTGGGCTTGCCAGGGATTTTTGAGGCTTTGACTCAGGCTGGCTTCAAATCTGCTACTCTACAGTCAAATCCACAAAGACCCAGAGAGATGTGTTGCTGGTGAGATCATGTAGCTGGTTGTGATAGAACCAGTTCTCATCACTTCCAGATGACCCTTCAAACTAGGAACAAACTGATAAACACTGAGAAAAGGCATCTCATTAATTCCCACCATCTTGGGATGAGTGGCTAACCAGGACAAGTTTCCTTATGACAGGTAACAAACACACAATAACATAAGCACATTTAAGGCCTCTGCTCATGTCACATCTACTAACGTGCCATCAGACAAGTCATATGGCCAAGTCCAGTGTCAATGAGGCAGCAGTATATCCCTCCCCCACAGGAAGGGGGAGGAGCACGATGTTTGTTCACCAGGAATCCAGTCTATCACAGCATATATGCTATTTGGCTCTGCTCAGATTTGGAAGTTTAATCTTTAGCCAGAGATCTCCCCAAATCCCATGCTTCTCCATGGAGACTTTCTCCACTCTCTGGAAGGGAAAAAAAAAAAAAAAGCCTTCACTTGAGGGACTGGTTGTTGGGACATTAGAGGCTGTGCAGTGACATTCTCCTTGGGTGGGGAGGGTGTGTTCCTTTCCAGGCCACCAAACCCCACTCCCACTTGGAGCCCAAAGCTCAGAGATCCCTTTCAAGGCATATATAAAAACAAGTTAGACATTGATGGTAAGCAAGGCCATGGGGAGATGGGGAGCAACTCTTCATCAGCTGCTGAGGGAACCTCAGAGGCATACAAAAAATAGCTTTCCAGAATAAACTATAAAGACCAGACCCACATTATGCTAAATGAAATAAATCAGAGACAGACAAATACTATATGATCTCACTTATATGTAGAACCTAAAAAAGCTGAACTCAGAAACAGACAGTCCAGTAGTGGCTGCCAGGGGCTGGGGGGTGGGAGAAATGGGGAGATGTCGGTCAGAAGGCACAAACTTCCAGTTGTAAGATTTATAAGTTCTGGGGACCTAAGGCATAGCATGGTGATTATAGCTAATAATTCCATATTATATACTTACAAGCTGTTAAGGGAATAGATCTTAAACATTCTCACCACAAGATAAAATATAATTATGTGATGGGATGGAGGTGCTGGCTAAGGCTACAGTGGTAATAATGTTGCAATATATAAGAGTATCAACTCAACACATTGCACATCTTAAATTTGTACAATGTTATATCTCAATTATATCTCAATAGCTGGGGATAAAAAAAAAAAAAAGACCATCCCTAAATGGGGCAATTTACAAATTGTGGCACTCAAGAGGATAGCCAACACCTGCCTGTTGGTGGCAGGGACTTGAGGCTGTATTGGTTAATATTTGCCATTGGATCTGGTCTGCCTCTCTAAGGATCTGGAGATAAATGTGTTGTTACAGCAAAGTAAGTGAGTGAACTGTAGTGAGGGTGAATCACACGCTCTACTAGGCAGCTTTACTTGGAAATATGGATGGGGAAGAATGGTCAGTAAATATCAGGAGGGAAATTGATGTGCTCTCTTTCTTGGCATTTGTTCTCTCAGTTTGCTCTTAATTTGAAGGCTCATTTGGGAGTGAGAACACCTGGTTATTCTAGGCTTTGACCTAACTAGCTGTGTGATCTCACTGAATTCAGGTCTCCTTTCTGGACCTCAGTGGGTTTACATAGTAGATGTTCCCAATCTGGGGTCCCCAAGTCCCAGCAACAAAGGAATCTCTGCAAGTGCCCCTAGAGGGGCTGTCAGTCTTGCGTGACTGATCTGGAAGGACTCGCCAGAGAAGAAATTATTGGAGCTGGTTCAGAAAAAAATGGAGGAGTTCTCATTTTGAGGGAAAGAGAAGGCAAAACAAAGATCTTGTTCTGAGCATCTATCATATGTTAGACAATGCTAGAGGTTTAATATATATGACCAGATACTAGAACAATACTATTCCAGCATGAATTTTAAGTGATAAGCCCATAGGAGGGATGCCAAGAGTTCAAAGGGATGGGAGAATGATAACCTCTCATAGGGTGACTTGCTAACCTATCATGATAATCTGTTCCTGGATCCCTCAACAGACCAGGGATTTAAATTAAAGTGAGGGAAAAGGTGAGAGGATTTCTCAGTTGCCTCACTGAGTCTCCAATGGGAGGGATACAGGTATCGCCTTCTGATCCCAAGCCCAGGGCTTTGAACTGCCGGAGGCCCAGAGGACTGGGGCCTGGCTCACACCCGAGGAATCTTACATGGACCTAGGTGGAGGATGGTGTTCACCCCACTCAGGATGAATGCTGATTAAATGCTCTGGTGGGGCTGCAGGACAAGACTGCCATGTTGGATTTGCCATCTCCACAGGAATGGTCAGAGCAGGGGTGAGAGAGTGCTTCCCCACACCAGAAGCAGCCATGCTAGAGAGTCACCAGAATAGCAGAGCACAAAGTCAAGGCCATCAGTGGATTACTTTATTTCTAAAGCTTCACTGTCTTCTGAAGGGAAGGCACGGTATATGGAGCTGCCTGCTGCATGTCAGTGGGCTAGGAGGGATCCCTCAGAACACAGACGTTCCAGCCTGAGCCAAGGGGACTACAGGAGTCGAGGCTCAGCAGGACCTCTCAGAAGAGACCAGAAAGGTACCTGCAAGTAAGAGCCAGCCTTGACCATCACCAAGCCCAGAGGGAGCAGAGTCACCCAGAAGAGTAGGGGCTGTCCTCTCCCATAGCTCTCCTCCCTCCGCCAGGAAAAGTCCAAACTGTGGTAAAGAGTGGATGAGGAGCTGAGAAGCAAGCCAGGGGGAGGAGGAAACAACAGTGACCCCTTCCCCAGTGTGGCGGACAGCTTGAAGCATGCCTGAGCTCAGTTGAATAGCTTAGACAGAGCATTCTAATTCCTGAACTTGGACTCAGACTCAACATCATCACAGCACTGGATTATTCAAAGGTGAGCAGAAAAGTCAAGTGACTTGCTAGAAGAGGTAGGGGAAGTTACCCCTACTGAATAAAGTTCAAGGGATGTGGGAGACAAAAAATAAAGGTGTGTTTTGTTAAATCAGCAGTCATGCTTATTCAACATTGCAGGTGCATGTGTGTTAGCTCATTTGGTCCTCACTTTTCTTTAAGATGAGGTTCCCAGGGGTGTTTAGGAGAACCCTCCCTGGGCAGGTTAATGGTGTGCTGGGAAATAAAGGTCTTCCCCTGAGGAAATGAGCTTGATCATTTAAACAAAATTAAACTGGCTTCTTTATCACAGGACTTCTTAGAAACTTTAATATGCTAATATGCAATTTGGACCTACAAGAGGTATACTTCATAGCATTTCTCATGCTCATCTCATCACACATTGTTTTTACTATATGCATGGAGAGGCTTCAGTGAAGGGATTGGAAAATGCTGCCCCATAACACCGAATACCATGTCTATTTGGTAGATGAAAGATGTTTTGGTTGCATCTTTTATTTTCCAAGAATAGAGACATATATCCAGGTCACCTTAGGAGAGGATGATTTATTAATAGGAGGATAAACATGGAAATAAGGAAGTCGAAAATCTCAAGCAGAGGGTCAGGCCCCACAGGGACCGGGACAAAATTTGGGAATTGGAAGGTCATTCAAAAGACAATATAGCTCTTTGTCAATAATTTCTTGCATAGGACACCAAGAGGAGAGGCAATAAGAGAAGAAATGGACAAACTGGACTACATCAAAATTTCAAACTTCTGCATCAAAAGACACAATCAGCAGAATGAAAAGGAACCCATGGAATGGGAGAAAATATTTACAAATCTTATCTGATAAGGGGATACTATCCAGAATATATAAAGAACTCCTACAACTCAACAACAAAAAGTAAATAACCCAATTTTAAAAATGGGCAAAGGACTTGAAAAGACATTTTTCCAAAGAAAATATGCAAATGTCCAATAAGTACAGGAATCAGCGCTCAGTCATGATCCAATCAGCCCAGGCAAGGGTGGTGCTATTATATGGTATAGAGAATAGCTAGGATGTACTATGGCAGAAATGGCTAGTTTCCAGGTAAGATTATTCTTTACCCAGTGAGTTTTCAAAAAATAGTGCTGGAACAACTCGATATCCAGATGCAAAAGAATTAAGTTGGACCTATACCTCACACCTTATACAAAAATTAACTCAAAATAGATAATAGACCTAAATGTAAGAGCAGAAACTAAAATCTCTTAAATGAAAACAAAGGCATAAATATTTGTGACCTTGGATTAGACAATGGTTTTTTCTATATAACATCAAAAGCACAAGACGCAAAAGGAAAAATACATCACCTGGACTTCATCAAAATTAAAAACTTTTAGGTTTCAAGGGACAACCATCAAGAAAGTGAAGACCCACAAAAATGGAAGAAAATATTTACCAAATCACATATCTAATAACAGACTTGTACCTAGAATATACAAAGAACACTTACAATTCAACAATGAGAAGACAAATGACCCAATTAAAAAATGGTCAAAAGATCCAAACAGACGTTTCTCCAGAGAAGATAAACAAATGACTAATCTGCTACGATGTTCAACATCATTGGTCATCAAGGGGATGCAAATAAAAACTCCAATACTACTTCGCATCCACTAGCATGGCTAGCATTAAAAGCGCAGAAAATAACAAGCACTGGCAAGGACAGGGAGGAAATCAGAACCCTCATACACTGCGGGTAGGAATGGAAGATGAGGCAGCTCCTTTAGAAAAGTCTGACAATTTCCCAAAAGATTAAGCAGAGAGTTACCAATGACCCAGCAATTCCACTCCTTGGTATACACCCAAGAGAAATGAAAATACATCCACACAAAAACTTGTATACAAATTTCCACAGCATTATTCATAATATCCCAAAAGTAGAAACAGCCCAAATGTCCATAAGTAAATAAACAAATGTAGTACACCCAGACAATGGAATAGTACTGGACGAGGCAAAGGAACCAAGTACTGGTCCATGTTATGACATGGATGAACTTTGAAAAGATCATGCTAAGTGGAAGAAGCCAGTCACAGAGGACCTCATATTGTAGGATTCCACTTAGAGGAAATGTTCAGAATAGGCCATTCTCTAGAGAAGGAAAGTAGATCAGTGATTGCCTGGGGGCTGGGGAGGCTGGAAGGGAGGGAATGAGCAATGGATAACAGTCACTGGGGTTCCCTTTCTGTGAGGATTGGAGAGGTTCTAAGATTGATAGTGGGGATGGAT
The DNA here is from genome assembly GCF_054177405.1 of Leptonychotes weddellii. NCBI lineage: Eukaryota > Metazoa > Chordata > Mammalia > Carnivora > Phocidae > Leptonychotes > Leptonychotes weddellii. Next base: position 12,773,089 of record NC_138377.1, on the reverse strand, counting down.
GCACAGCTATGTGAATAGTTTGGAAGGCAAGACTGCCTAAAATAAAAAGCTCCTCTGGGAATGAAGGGGAGAGGATACAGGAGGGACGAGCTGGGAACAGACTATGGAGGCTGAGCAGTTGAGGAGGCTATGCTTTGTTCTGCAGGTAAAAAGCCATGAAATACCAGGATGAAAGGAATACTTGGGAAAGATGAATCTGTATGTACATTGTGCTGTGTGGTTAAGGCAAGCTAAATTTGCCCAGTGGGAGAGGAGAGAACAAATAAAATCATGAGCTCAGACATTAACTGTTCCAGCTACATAGATTGTCACAAACAAACTGTCCTCAAGTTGACTCTGAGAATCCTCAAAGAGGCCAATAAGAGCAAGATGCATTTATTTACACAAATGTGGAGAGAAGCGGGTGTTTTCATTAGACAAAATGATCCCTCCGCTCAGCCCATCCCCATCACTGCCTCGTGGGAGACGAATGGCTTACCATCTATCATCTGTCCTAGAACATACTCATCCCATCATAGGTTTCTGGCTGACTCTTCGCTGGTCTCAGAAGAAATCCATGTTATAGCCAGAAACTGGCCCCCGTGCACTGATCATCTAAAAGAAAAGCTGGACAGGGACGCCTGGGTGGCTCAGTCGGTTAAACATCTGCCTTCGGCTCAGGTTATGATCCCAGGGTTCTGGAATTGAGCCCCACTTCCAGCTCCCTGCTCAGCGGGGAGCCTGCTTCTCCCTCTCCCTTTACCTGCAGCTCCCCCTGCTTATGCTCTCGCTCATGAGCATGTGCGCTCTCTTAGTGTGCCAAATAAATAAAATAAGTAAATAAATGTAAAGCTGGATTTTTCTATTACCACTCTTTTTCAAGGACTTCAAAACTTTTATTAAGCCATTGGTTTCTTAGAACTTTTCTGGAAAGTGAGTGGAGCTACAGGGTATCCCCATTTCTCCGTTGGTGAAACTGAAGCATGGTGCTTAACCTGATTCTCTGGCACAGCCTAGAATAAAATCCAGGTCTCCTGAACCTCTGACTAGGACAATTGCACCGCAGTGCCTTCTTCCTATTCCGTAACAATTCAACTTTGCCCTCGATGGTGGATCCTCAGGTGCCAGGGTGCTCCAATTTGGCTTCTGCCTCCTTATCCTCTCAGGGTCGAGTCTCCACCCCTCCTCTGCACTGCTTATAAAGTTTGTCCTCTTTCTTGAGCCCTTCTTGAGCCCATCATGAAGGGTATTAGATTACCCAGTACACTGAATTTATACGGTTTTTTTTAAAATAATTGGGGTGATCCTAGGGTTAAGTGTGAGCTCTGACATCAGACCAGTATGACAGGTCAGCTTGGGGACTCCTTGTGCCCCAGCTTCCTCACTTATAAAATGGGTGTAAAAATGCCACCTACATCACAGTTTGTTGGGTGGATTAAGTGAGCATAAACATATCAAGCAGTTAGCGCAGCACTAGACCAAGTACGTGTTCAATAAATATTAACTAAGAACACAAAAGCAGTCTTCCAATATTTAAATGGCTACAGAAGGTGAGGCAAATTTCATGTGCCAGAACTAAGACAAACAAGCAGATTTATCCTCCCAATAAAGTGCGCTATAACTACCAGAGATGGTTAGCAATGGAATCAGCCAGCCAGAGAGCGAGCTCCCCATCCCTTGAAGTATTTATGCGGAGGTCCTGAGGACCTCATGATGCTGTAATAGGGACTTCGGTTTCAAATGGGCAACTGGACCAGGTAAATTCCAAGGATTTTTCTTCCAGAAAGCTTCCAAAGGCTTTTGCTCCCTCCTCCCAGTTTAGATGGTCTATGAAATATATGGGCAGAGAAAGGGGAGAAAATCCAGAAAGGAAAGGTTCTCTTCGAAGCTTACAGAAGGCCAGAAAAGCGAAAACAGCAAGTTTTCAAGCCTCTGGTTAGACATTCTAGCGGAGTCTGCCCCAGTGCAGCCAAACCTGGGGAAGACCAGGACTAGGGAAGACAGGCCCGGGAGGGGTTGCAGGTGAACAAGGCAATGGCTGAGGGGGTGGGCTGCCCCTTCCTCCCTGTGTTTATCAGCTCCTGCCCAAGGAGCCCCCAGCCATTGCCATCCTCCAGGAAGGAGAATTACTTCTGATCAATGAGGTCTCTATTCCCCTTCACCAGCACCAAGCCCCGAGAATGGGGAAACGGAAGCAGCTTCCCACACATTCAGAACCTTCCCTGAATTACAGTCCTATCACCCGCAACCAAAACATACGAATTTTGAGAGGGCGCAAACATTCAGACCATAGAAGTCTTTTTCATAGTGCTGTTGAAAGAGAATGTCAGGTTAACCTAGGGCTGAGGAGACTTTTGGTGAAGGTAAATAATAAACACAGAAACTTGTTTGGTCTTCTCTCATCATTCTCACTAGTTACCTATGATCAGAACGACTGAAAAAAAAAATCAGATTCTAGCCCATGTTAGGTGCAAACTAGGTCTCTCACATCATATAACTGAGCTAATTTTGAAGGCATAGGCTCTCCTCAATTCTTAAAATAAAAAGCCCCCACACTCCTTGTCAGTCATGCAGCCAATTAAGAGGCCTCGAAGTGACAAGCCACCGGATTGTCAAGGTAGATTAAAGACATAGAAGAAGTTTCTGAGGGTTGGGATAATTAGACTGTCATCCTGTTGCATGGCCTGATCCACTTGCCTGGGAGGGAGATGTGGAGGAGCCCAGGATTATTCTAACAGGTGGCTTAGAGAACAGACTCCCCTCTAAGCCTCACCTGCTCAGCCCAGAGCTGTAATTGGTAAGCCAGAATCAGGGAATGAGTAGGGGGAGGGAGGAAGGGGAGGGATATTCCTGACAACTAAAAATGGACAAGGTGGGGGGCGTCAGTCAGTTAAGTGACCAACTCTTGATCTCAGCTCAGGTCTTGATCTCAGGGTCATGACTTCAAGCCCCACGTTGGGCTCCACGCAGGGCATAGAGCCTACTTAAAAAAAAAAAGACAAAGCGTACTTTATATCAAGCATCTACTTGCAAATCACAGGCACCAAAAGGCTGTGTCTGAGAAAGGATTTATTTGCCCTACAATTTACTTCCTTCCCTTCCCTCAGGGAGCTCTCACAGCCAGATTTGAGCCTTTGAGTGCGTGTATCAAACTTCAGATCGGATTCCTCCCAGCCCCCAGGTCACAGATATCCCCATGAACGTTGGCTGCTTACCTCACCTCAAGGACCAGGAGAGCCCCAACTCAAAGAGACCTTGCAGCCTCCAGAGACCAAATAGCCACGCGGTCCCGAAGTTATATCCAATTATGGGTCCCTCCCCGCCAATTGCTTTGCAGCAGGGAGTCGCAAAGCTGGTGCTGTAAAAATCCCAAGTTTAGGAGCAGCTGAGGTCCCCAAGGGCAAATCTGTAGGGGTTACTGGAATCAAAGGAGGGTGGAGAAAATGGTATTTGTCCATATCTTCTCAGTGAGATCTGTGGGTGGTGGGAGGAAATATTTTAATATGCTGTTTGCAACAGACGTTAGCTGAAGCCACCTTCCCTGGAGTGGGACTAATAAGCAGCCAGGCTTTGAGCATACTCTGCTGGGGGAAGGGTTACAGGCCAGGGGCCAGAGGGGAATTGTCTTGGCCCATCGAGCAGGGAGCAAGGAGTGTGTGTGCTGGGGGGCAGGGAACAGCAACCCTTCTTTTGCCCCTCCCCCCTATAGCACTAAAGCCTTCCCTCCTGTATTAGCTACCTGTTGTTGCTATAACAAATAAAACAGAATTTTTTTCTCTCACAGTTCTAGACTGCAAGAAGTCCAAAATGGTTTTACTGGGCTAAAATCAAGGTGTTGGCAGATTACTGCTCCCTCTAGAGCTTCTGGGGGAGACTCTGTTTCTATACCGTGTCCAAATTCTCCAGCTGCCTCCCTTGGTTCAAGGCCACTTCCTCAGTCTTCAAAGCCAGCAATGTGGCATTTTCTCTCTCTGCCTCCTTCTGCTTCCATTACATGATCTCTTTCATCGGTAATCTAATCTCCAGGTCCCTCGTATAAGGACAGTGATTACATTGGATCCACCTGGCTAATTTCCTGGATAATTTCCCCCTCTCAAAGTTCCTAATTCAATCACACCTGCAAAGACCCTTATTCCATATTATGTAACTTTTTACAGGATCCAGGGATTAGGACCTGATGTATTTAAGGGGTCATTATTCAGCCCACAACACTTTCTAATACAGATGGGAAAATTATGTCACACTGAGGGGAAGCAGGCATTCTCAGAGCGTGGTGATAGGAGTTCGGATTGATGCATGACAGACAACCTGGCAATCTCTATCAGGAGTAAAATAGCCTTTCTCTTGCATTCAGCAGTTTCTTCATCAATTCAGCTTCTAGGAATTCATCACAGAGATAAACTTGAAAATGAACACACAAGGATTTTTTTTCCAGCATTGTTTATAACAGCTTAAATTTGTAAACAACCTAAATGACCCCAGCAATGGGGCTGGTTCGATAAATTAAGGAACATCCATAGGATAGCATACTGTGCAACTGTAACAGAATGAAGATAATGAGATAGAGCTATGTGAGCTAATACGAAAGAGCCTTCAAGATAGGGGAATAAAATGAGGTATAAGACAGGGTACAGAGTATGTTTCCATTTGTAAAAATAAAAGACAAGAAGTGTGTGTTTGTATATATCTAGAATGTTCCTGAGGGAGATACAGGACAGACTGTCCTCTCTTGAGAGCATCTGGGGGGGTAGAAGCATGGGGAGAAATAGTTTAAACTTTTTTACCATGAACATTTATTACTTTTTCAATTGAAAACAAAGCAGTTAATGAAAAAAAGAGAATGAGGACACTGGTTTGAAAGAGTTGACAAATTATTAGCCTGTTCAAGGCACCTACACTTTTTGATCCTGTCCCCCCAACTCCCCCGCCCTCATCACCAAGGACAAGGTACCACCTATCTCTTCCACACACAACCCACAGGCTTGTATTGCCCACTCATGTCTCCCTTCTTCCTCAAGGCCCTCATGGGTGTCCTTTGAAGCCAAATTAATTTCACTAGGTTACAAATGGGGATGGGAGGGCCGGTGAAGATGTGGGGGTGGACCATAAGTAATTTTCTCCTGTCACAAACCAAGGGGAAATAGGGGTGGGCAGAAAAAGAATCTCAGCCTAGAGTCTAACATTCCAAGGTTCAAATCCTCGTTATGTATGTGACCTTGAGCAAGTCACCAAGCCACTCTGAGCCTCAGTTTCCTCATCCAAAAAAAAGGAATAACACTATAAACTCAGGATTATAATGAGAATCAAAATGAAAAATGAGAATAAAGAGGATGGTGCTTTGGAAACTTGACAGCACCCCCTAAGTTAATGCCCTCCTCAGGGAAGGTCCTGACCCCACACTCAGACCTCACTGGTAGGTAGATGACATAGATGTGAGTAGAGTAATTCCCACAGGGTTATAGTATAGGATCTCGAGGGCTGTGGCTACTAGGTTACCCAGAATCAGACACATGGCCTCTGCACTTGGGTTTCTAGTCCATAAATTAGAGAATTCATAAACCATAAAGTTACTAGACAAGGCAGTACATGGTTTAATTAACTTCACAGTACACCAGGAACCTCTTTAAATTAAAAAAAAAAAAAAGTCTATTAGGAACCCATGGCCTCTTGACTATTGATCCTGAATGAACAGAACCACTCCAACTCAAACACAACCAGTCCTTTTTGGGCTCGCACACCAAAACCATTGCGAAATTGGGTGCCCAGGATCAGAGGGAAAATAAATATGGAAGACCGTCATGAGGTATAAAAAACCAGTCTGGCTGATGGTCCCAGGGGTCGGGTAAGTGAATTGGAGATAAAGCCACAGCCACATGGGACAACCAACTCTGCCCCAGGCCTGTGGATAGGTTCAGAGCTTCCCATGTCTGCTGCTGCTGGGTCCTGTGAGCACAGGCCTGGGATGCCTGGCTCCGCACAGCACTACATTGTCCACGTCCTGGACCCCATGCCAAAGCAGGCAGAGATGCCTGCCTGGGCTCCAAAGGACAGCCTCTCTCAGAAGCTCCCTTAGTCCACCGTCCGTATTCAAACAGCACTCCACCAAGCTTTTCATAGGGTCAACACTATTCAGTTTCCTTTGCCTAAATTTAAGGTGAAGAATTCACTGTCCCTGGAGGTGACATTACAGTGGTTGTCCTGCACCCAAGTGCTGACCTTGATACTTACTAACGAGATAATGTTGAGCAAATTATTAAACTCTCTAGGACTTACTTTCCTCATCTATGAAATGGGTATATTATAAAGTTTTCTCAATTCCAAGATGGCACTTTGCAACATTTCTGAAATCATGTTGCATCTTCTGATTAAAGAATGTATTTAATTTGTTAGTTATTTTTATTCCCCAAGATTCTTGTAATATCATTGATAACTTTTTTTTCGACAGCTTCATTAACATTAGCTTTATTCATGTACCATACTATTCACAATTTTAAATTGAATAGTTTAGGGGCGCCTTGGGTGGCTCTGTCAGTTAAGTGTCTGCTTTCACCTCAGGTCATGATCCCAGGGTCCTGGGATTGAGCCCTGCATTGGGCTCCTTGCTCAGTAGGCAACCTGTTCCTCCATCTTCCTCTGCCCCTTCCCACTGCTTGTGCGCTTGCTCTCTCTCTGTTAAGTGAATAAAATCTTTAAAAAAATTTTGAAACAATCAAACAGTTCACTGGTTTTGGTAAATTCACAGAGTTATGCAACCATCACCAAAGTTAATTTTACCACCCCAAAAAGAACACCTGTACTCTTCAGCTGTCATTTCCCACTCTTTCTGTCTACAGATTTGCCTATTCTGGATATTTCATATAAACAGTGTCGTACAACTGGTCTTTTATAACTTTTTCCCCTTAGCATGTGTTCAACGTACATCCATGTTATGGTAGCATGTATCAGTACTTGATTCCTTTTTCATTGTCCAATAACATTCCATTATATGAATGTGCTACATTTTTAAAAAAATTTATTTATTTATTTATTTATTTATTTATTTATTTATTTATTTATTTGACAGAGAGACGCAGTGAGAACAGGAACACAAGCAGGGGGAGTGCGAGAGGAGAGGGAGAAGCAGGCTTCCCACTGAGCAGGGAGCCTGATGCGGGGCTCTATCCTAGGACCCTGGGATCATGACCTGAGCTGAAGGCAGATAGATGCTTAACCGAATGAGCCACCCAGGGGCCCTGAATATGCTACATTTTATTTATCCACTCATTAGTTGGTTATTTCCACTTTTTGGTTTTTATATAAATAATACTGCTATGAACATTCACATATAACTTTTTGTGGACACATGTTTTCATTTCTTTGGGGTATACAGGTAGAAGTGGTGTTGCTGGGTCATACAGTAACTCTATCTTTAGCTTTTGAGACACTGCCAGACTATTTTCCAAAAAGGCTGCACCATTTTATATTTCCACCAGCCATCCATGAAGTCCCAGTTTCTCCACATCTTTGCCACCATTTGTTATTTTCTGTGTTTTTTATTATAGCCCAACTAGCGGGTGTGAAGTGGTGTCTCACTGTGGTTTTGATTTGAATTTTCCCAGTGCCTAATAGCATTGTTGCTTATTGGTCATTTCTATAATTTCCTTGCATATCTTTTGCCCATTTTTTAAATTGGGTTGTCTTTTTATTATTGAGTTGTTGGAGTTCTTCATATATTCAAGATACAAATCCCTTCAGATATATAATTGTAAAAATTTTCTCCCATTCTGGGGGTTGTCTTTTCACTTTCTTGATGGTGTCCTTTGATGCAAAAAAAAAGTTTTTAATTTTGATGAAGTCTGATTTATTTTTCTGATTGTCACTTGTGTTTTTGGTGTCATGTCTTTTTCCTTTGCTGTCTGGATACATTTACTTCTTTTTCTTTCCTAATTGCCCCTACTAGAACCTTCAGGACAATGTTGAATAGAAGCGGCAGGAGTTGACATCCTTCTCTTGTTCTTGATCTTAAGGGGAAGGCAATCAGTCTTTCACCATTACATATGATGTTAGCTATGGATCTTTTATGGATGTCCTTTATCAGATTGAGGAATTTCCCTTCTATACTGAGTAGTTTGGAGGGTTGCTTTTTTTTTTTTAGCACTTTTGTCATGAAAGGGTGTTGGATTTTGTCAAATGCTTTTTCTGTAGAGAAAATGACATAGTTTCCTAGAGCTCTCTCCAGTGTTTTGCTTGGGATAGTTGTTTGGACCACTTAATAACTTTAGCACCAAGAAGGAACACCTAAATCCTGCCTAGCTGCTGACCATCTGAGAGGAGATAGAAACCTTTCTCATTATACCTTTAATTCTGGTTAACTTGGACCCTACTTGAACTTCTAGGAGCTTAAATGAAGTTTAAGGGCTCCTGTCACCATGGATGATTGGGGCCTGGAAGATCAAGATTGAGTTTCATGAGATCAGATCAGATTCTTCTTTGCCTTCGGAGGAGGAGATGGGGTTAAGAATGGGAAGTTGCTTTTTTTTTTCCCTCCATCTTGACCCATGTCTAATGGGCACTTGAATCTGGGTATAAGACATACTCTCCATTGTTTTGTAAGTTTTTCATAGGTCTTTCTTTTGTCCCTGCAGTCAGGCAGTAAACTCTTTGAGGGCAAAGACCAAACCTTAGATTTCCCTTGAAGCTTTCACAGAACCAGGTAAAATATCTGTCACCTAGCACAGATTTGATACACACTAGGAATCTCTGCCTTTCAGCAAAACTGTCGGAGGTGAGACTTGGCCTATCCACCACCTAGTGTATGGTGGATGCGAGCAGACAGATCCTGAGACAAGAAGCTGAGACACAGAGCCCTGGGGTCACCCAAGCCACTGGTTTCAGCTGCCCTCACGTGGCTTTGCAGCTTCCTAGGCACAACATCACAGGAGGCCTTAAAGGAGTGAACTGAATGTGGTGTCGAAAGAGAAGAAACCGCGCCATGCCAACATTCTTTCAAAACTGCCTGAGAAAAGCAAGCCTGAGAAAAGAGACTTTGTCAGTATCTAATGTCACAGTGCAGATCAGTCCAAACCGTATTGCCTGTCACTCCTGAAGCAGTTTGAAAAGAGATATTGACAAAGCACGGCATGATGGCGTCATTAAGTGCACTGCAACACTTGCCCCCCAGGATATGACAAATGCCACCCTGGGCTCAGAGAAGCTACATTGCTGGGAGTGTTCTCACCAGCTGATGGTAACATGACAAAGCTTTTGAATGGAAAATTCCTCTTCTCTCCTCCAACCCTCCCCGACAAAGTCTGATTTGGGCCATCCCCAACATAGAAACCAGAACACACTGCTCATCGAAAAACAGAAAAGGAATGGTTCCTTCTATTTTGTGAAGATTAAATCCATGTCTATGACTTGGCCCAGTTCCTGGTATGTATTAAATACCCAATGCACAGTCATTCTGATTCTATTAGCATGACTCTTATGGGGCTTTCAGGGTATCTTTGAATCCCAGTTCTCAAGTCAGACAGTCCTTCAAGTTTCCTTGGTGAAGATGACAAGGGATTTCTTGCTTTTGTTTTAGAGAAATCATCGGGATGTCCGTGAGCCATTTCGCACGGGCGGTGCCCTGTGCAGACAGGTGAAATGAATTAGTCCCCAGAGTTCATGGGCAGGTATGTAGCTCAGGGACTGAGCAAGGCAGGTGCTAATCAGTATTCATTTCTGAAAAGCCAAGGTGCCCATAACACGTCAGGTGCTGTGCTAGGTGCTGGGAATACCGATGTGCATTGGCCAGTCTCTGCCTTTAAGGAGCTCAGAGATGAAGTGGAAGAAAAGGCAGGATATAAACCCGCTTTGAAGGCAGAGTGGGATGAGCTGCTCTGATGGATGGTCTGACCGCAGGAGGGCTTCCCAAACGAGGTGACGTTGCAGTGAATCTAGCAGGATGAATAGCTCATCAAGTAGACAAGGAGAGAAACCCTGAGAATCTGGTTCTTTATCTGTAATTTGAGAAGAAAAAGAAGAGCTTTCCCACAGGCGGAAGGAGGGTCTAAGGGCCAAGGGTGTGGACTCTGAATAGGCCTGGCATTGACTCTTGCTTTGCCGCCAAGTTTTGGGGAAAAGAACAACCACAACCACCACCACAAAAGCAACTAACATTTAAGCCAAAGTCTTTTTTTTTTTTGTCTGCAAAAAAGCGAAGACAATAACAGACCTACTTAAAAAAAAAAACAACACAGGTAAGGCATTTGACATGATGCTTGGCTCGTATAAGCATCCAGTAAATGGTAGACTATTACACCTGTCACTGGGGGCTGGTGAGGATGGAATGAGACACGAGGTGTGAGAATGATTACTGAAACAAAATCTCTGGGATTATTATTCCAGGCAGAGAGACCATCTCATGTAAAACTGGGGAAACTAAAGGAGCTCTGACTGTTTCTTAAAGGAAGGGTCCTTGAGTGTGGTCAGGATGAAGAATGCATGTGGGAAGAGGTGGTATTTGAATTGAATGATCAATCAAAATCCAAACATCTTGCTTTAATCAATGAGTTCTGTGATCAAACAGAAAGTCATAGAAAATCACAAGGGATAAAATTATTATGAGCACAATTCTATTCGAGCTGAGATCTTTAAAACATTTTTTAATAATGAAATATTCACATAACTATTAATAACATAATATCAATACATAACATATATGAAAAATTTAAAAGAACAATACCCATATATTCCCCCACACCCAGATTTAACAGATGTCGATACTGTATTATTTGCTTTAGATCTTCAGTTGTGGGTTTTTTTTTTTTTTTTTAAGGAATGAAATGTTATGGGTACTACTAAAGCTTCACACTCACTCACTTATGTGTATTGCTCCCCTGTATGTTTTCACACTTTTACTATATGTATGTAACATAAACAACATATAATGTCCTCAGGGTTCTTAGCATTTCATATATGTAATACCATACTGTATCATTTTACAACTTGCGTGTTTCATTGGACATTGTTTTCAAGGTGGCCCCATGTTGTTAGAGTAGATAATGGTTCATTCATTTTGGCTGCCCTATAGGATTTCCTTTGAGGTTTATACCTGGGCCCAGCAATGCTGCTTCTAGATGTCTCCCTAGGGAAACCTTCAGGTATGTGCAGAAGACAAGAGGCCTCAAGAAGTTCACTGCAGAGCAGTTCATAATAGTGGAAAAAGTGTGGAGAGTCAATTCTAGTCACCTACTGCTGTGTAACAAACCTCCTAAACTTAGTGGTTTAAAACAACAATGATCACTTCTTCTGTTGGTGAATCTTCCATTTAGGCAGAGCTTGGCAGTAAAAGCTCATCATTGCTCCATGTGGCATCAGCTAGGGTGGCTGGAAGGCTAGGGGTTGGAATCATCTAAAGATTCAGTCATTTGCTCACATATCTGAGGACTGATGCTGGCTGTCCATCAAACTGGGAGCTCAGCTGGGGCTGTCGGCTGGGGTTCCTGCTCTGGCCTCTCCAAGTGGTTGATTGGCTTCCCCACAGCATGGCAGGTGAGTTCCAGGAACAAGTGTCCCAAGAGAGCCAGGTGGAAGTGCGTGGCATTTTTATGATCCAGCCTCAGAAGTCCTATCCCATCGCTTGTGCCCACAATTAATTGGTTGAGGCAGTCACAAAGGTCCACACAGGTTCAAGAGGGGTGACAAGGGTACACTGGAAGAGCATATGGGATGGGATGTCTTGTGGTGACCACTTTTGGAAAATACAATTTGCTGCCAAACCTAACTGCCCATTATATGGGATACATGGTGTGGGACACATAAATACACACCAAAAAAACCCTGGTTTATTTGCTGTTGTTTTAAAAGCTATAAAAGGGGGGGTATCTTTCTACAAGACATCAACATAACTCCATGCAGAATAAAAAAAATAAAGTGTTTGGGGGGAGAGTATAATAGGGACTTTGCATTGGTCTCTATGTAGGATGAAAAGATATTACTGTCAGACACAGAGAACATCTTCCTCCCATAGAGAACTCTTAGGAACAGGCACGAGGGAGAATTCATTTTTAAGGTGGTTTTCTTTTTTCCCCCTCCTGTATGGTGTGAACAAAATCTCTTGGTTCTAAAAGGACTCTGACAGAACAGTTGCCAAAACTGTATTTCCTCGAAGGCACATCTTTGTACTCTCTGGCTCCAGACAACCCCTAAGAGAGACTCTGAATGTCTTTCACAACCCCACAGTGGGGGAAGAGGTAACCAGCGATAGGAGGCTTGAGGTTGAATCCTGACTCTGCTAGTTGCTCTCTGTGTGACCCTAGGCAAGATATTTAACTTCCCTGTGCCTCAGCTTCCTTCTGTGGACGAGTGAGGTGAAAAATACCACTTATAATGTTTTTGTAAACACTGTGTTAATTCAGCGATTCTGCTCAGATTTGACAAGCGCTTTTAAAAGCATTAGCTCCCATCCAAGTACTAACCAGGCCCGACCCTGCTTAGCTTCCGAGATCAGACGAGATCGGGCGCGTTCAGGGTGGTATGGCCGTAGACATTAGTTCTTAGTAGGAGTCACAAGGGAGAGCAGATTCTGAAAGTTCGAAGTGACTTGCACCAAATCCGGATTTAATCATGATCACTATCCCCAAGAGTAACGCCCAGAATCCTCCTAGCAGGCCAGATTATTAACCTTGGGTTCTCAAGGTTCTTCTCTGTCTCCATTCTTTCAGGTGCGAGCGTCGAAATAGTCAAGACAGGTGGCAGGAGAGTTCCCGCGTTCCCATTTCACAGACGAGGAAGCTGCGGGCGAGCTCCTGCAGGGGGCGTGCTGGCTAAGGAAGAGGCTAATCCATTTGATGTGCGTTTTCTTCCCAAATCCCCAGGTGTCCCCGATCCGGCTCAATCACGAGCTTCTCGCCCCCCCCTCCCCCAAGGCTGGGGGTTGGGGAAGCAAAAGGGGAAATTACTTAGTGCATTTGACCTCACATTCTTAGCTCTACATCGTCGAAGGCCCACAGGGTTCCTTCCGGAGGGAATTTGGCACGAAGGCTGACCCAGGGTGAGCCGCAATAAATACGAGCTTAAAGTGGGGGTGGGGGCGAGCGGGAGGATCTTCCTCTTCCACCCGCCGACAGAGCGCGGGAAAACTCCCAGGTCTGGAGTGTCAGCGCGGGGGCGGAGCCATTCCCGGAATCGCTGGCCCTGGGACCCGGTGCCCCTGGAACCTGGACGGCCCTTGTTGCCCAGGATGCTCCTGGCTGCCCTTCACCTGTAACCATGTCCCTCTGGGCCCCCTCCTCGGGGGCTGCCCGTATTCCTCCTTCCCCCGCGGGATCCGAAAGTAAGCGCAGAACCTGACCCGCTATGGGCGATCTGCTCGCCAGGGAGGGCGACTGGAAACACTCGAACCCGTGACCGCGTTTACAAGACCAGTGCGCTCTAACCCTGCGATCTGGAGCCGGCAACTAGACGCTGGCCACAGCCTCCTCCAGCTGCGGGAGCGGGACCGTGGCTGGGCGAGCTGCCACGCGAGCGCAGGGAGGGGGCACCGCCCCTGCTCGGTCCACTCTTGTACCTGCTGGCGCGAACCGCTCCGCGACGCGAGGATGTGCAAGAAGACGGGGACGGGGGTAGTGCTGGAAGAGATGCCCTCCACCGCTGTCCCCCCTCCCAGCAAGTCTCGGGCAGGGCTTGGCTGCGCGGCCCGGGGCGCAGGCAGAGCGGCGGCGCTTTGATGTTGTGCGGCCACACGGTGGCGCTGCCGCACCGCCCGCTCTCGGAGGCACAGGCTGCGGGGCGCCCCGCGCGGGGCTGGAGTGGCGAGGAGGTTAGGGTTAGGGTTAGGAGGTTCGGCGCTTCTCCTCCCTGGGGGCTAGTGCGGGAATCCCGCATCTTTGAGGTGCGGAGGCAAGGTGAGGGTCATTCCAGCAAGTTCCCTCCCACGCCCCAAACACGTGCCTTCTGGACCCATTCACTTACACTGCCCCGGGGCCTGAGTCCCTTAAAGGTCTTCTAGGCAAAAGTGCCTTCCTTTACAAATAGGGAAAGTGAGGCCCAAAGAAGTAGGAGTCCTGGCTTTAGTCTCAGGTGTGAAGTCCAGGCAAGCCACTCTCCTGTGCTAAAAGGAAAGCTGGTACGCACAACTAAGGGCAAGGGGAGGACCCGCGTGAGATTTATTCCCAGTTCTGGGGACTGCGCCACCGTCCGGGAGGTTGAAGTTAACCTGTTGGACATATGAGGAAATGAGGCTCAATATTGGCCAAAGCCACAATGTTCAGAAGTGGTATTCAGCCCCAGGACTGTTGCTGTCTAGTTTGTGAACTTCCTGGCCACAGAGCCCTGCCTCCTACATCCGTGGCTTTCAAACACCTTTTTGGTTTTTGACAGTGACCTACACCTACCGGTGTCTCTATAACTGAAAACAACACTTATCCTTAGCGTGATACATTCTATTTTCTTTTCTTTTTTATTCTATACTATGTCTTTTCTACATTTCTTTCAATGCTAGGTATGATCTGCTAAAAGAGTATCCCTACTCATTAGCGGGTCCTTAGTTAAAGTTTGAAAATCACTGTCATGGGCGCTTGCTGGGCTCTCCCAGCTATAAAAATCTATGGAAACTGTCCATGTAAGGAGGCCAAAGGCAAGACCAAGTAAAGCTCCTGGCAGATGGTGCTTCTCTAGGAATCACCTAGAGGTGTTGTTAAAGGCCAGGTCCTGACTCAGCATTTCTACCAAGCTCCCAGGTGATGCTGACCACCCCCACCCAGAGCGGCCAGGTCTCCTCCACTACCCCACCATCAACATGCTGCAGCAAAAGGAATTTTGACACTACATTCTGTTGTACATACAAACATTCATTTATAAGTAGGCACAAAAACTAGATTCAGCCTGCTTTTATGAAGTCCCAATTCTCTGTCCTTTTAACAAGAACCTTTAGGAAGGGCTCTGTGGCAGAGTGGTAAAAACCCACTGTCCCCTTCTTTCATGGTCCTAGCATTGAAGGTAGGCAGAGACCAGAGATCTAACTTCCCAGTCTTCCATCCAGGGTGGATCTGAAAGGAAGTAGAGGGGATATATGCAACTCCCAGGTGAATCTTCTGGGAGATGGCCCAACTTACCTAACTTAAAAGGCAACTTCAAACTTATACTCCAAGTTGAGAGTCCAGCTGTGTGCACCTGAGCTTCCTTCTTTTCCCTTCCCATGAGTAGGAAGATGGAGATTGCATAACTCAGCTCTGACCCTGCAAGGCCATGCCCTCTGTGCTGACAGAGCACCAAGATGGGAGGAACCTGGATCTCTGAGTCCCTGCCTGGAGCAGAGCTGTCCCGCCAGCCTGGGTCTCTCACCTAGAAATGGTTATTTGAGAGAGTCATCAGCTTCTTTAAGCCGCTCTATTTTGGGCGGTGGGGAGCTCTTTGTTACAACAGCATACCCTAACTTAGGTTCATCTGAGGCAAATGCGATGAAATCCTTGGGGCAGAACCAACTGACTTTTCCAACCAATTAGGTGACAGAATCCTCTGTAGATGCGTGTGGGTGGGCAGGTGGAGCAGAGGAGTGAGGATAGGACCAAAGTTCTGGACTTAAAACATTAGTTTCTAGGGCTACTTTCATGTAAACATGGAGAGATGCCGGTATATCTTTCTAGCTATCCACGGTGCCATTAACACTGCTCGTTTAGCCAACAAAAAATATCTAATCGTTCTTAATTGAACTCTGGGGAAGACTTAGAAAGCAATATTTGAAACTTAGATCCTTCACAAATTTACTAATTAGCCCTCTTCCCCCTTGGTCACCACTTAAAGTTAACTTACATACACATATCCCTTCTATAGCCATACTGAGGTATTTTCAAGTAAACACAGACAGAATTTGACCTGGTATATTCTCATTCAGAGTACTCTTACAGCCCACATTGCTATTCACCTCCCTCTCATCATTTTCTTTATTACAGTAAAGAAATCTGGCTCGAGCCCGGTTTCAACATCTGCCCCCACCCGTTATCTGCGGTAGTCCTCTGGGGAGGACCTTCCTCATCTTTGTCACCCCATCCTATTTCTTGCTTCTCCCAACTCTCTGGATCCTCTTTGAGTCTCATGCCCTAGGGTTGTCCTTTTTCTCTGACCCACATCCACACAGAAGTCACTTTTATGGAGAGTTGGTGGGTGATGGAGTTGGGGTGCGGTTACCCTGAAGTGTGGTGCCCCTAATCACTTAGAATTTAATATTGGACACCCCATTTGCATCCTTCCTTTAGGATATTCCTCACTTCTGGGCCTTCCCCAGCTGCCTTCTCTCTCCCTCAGCCTCCTTACATTTTATGGTTTTGCTCTCTGTCCACCATTCCAGTCCTCCCACTGCTCCTGGGTCCCTTAATCAGAAAAGAAGCAAGCACTCTCAGTGTGTCAAAATATTGGTTTATCTTTTCATATCCCCCGTGCCAGAGGGAGTTTTGTTTAACACAAATAAACATACAAACACACAAATCCACAAAATAGAGCTCTCTTCCTGTCTGGCCAGCTCACCAAAACAAAACAAAGCAAAACCTTCTTTCCTCTCCCAAAGACACACAAACCTGACCAAGGTATTCCTTAGCTTACATCTCTGCGGTAGCTCTTCACTAGCCTGTGCTCATCACCATTGCTATGGTTACGGAGCCCTCTGTGACCGGGTCCTGCCCCCTCCACTTCAGCCTCATGTCTCACTGCTTGCCCACAATACCTCCTGAGCCACTCCTGCCCAGCCACTTAGTGTTCTCTGGATGGACACAGCCCAACGATCTCACCTTCGCTCACTTGCTCTTTTGCGCCCCTTACCATCTATGCCTAGACTGCCTCTCCCCGAACTCTGCCCCGGGGCTCCTGCCTCACCTCGACTGGAAAGCCCTCCTTGACTTCTCAGGCTGGGGGAAGGGCTCCTTTTCGGTGGTAACTGCCTCTGGATTGTTTGTTCTAGCACTTAAAGCTCACCTCAGGACTTTTAGCCCTACTTGTCGCTCTCCCCTGCTAGATGGAGCTCCTTAAGGGCAGGGGTACATTTGGCACAGTATTCTAAAGACAAGCACAGTGGAGCCCTTCAATGCCCACGTGTTCAATAACTGAGTGAATGTGTAAGCCAGCTGCTTACCTGGCAAGGTAAAATCTGACTAGACAACTGTCTGGAAGGGGTGGAGAAAGGGAAGGGAGGTCTTGGGAAGCAGCCTGCAGCTATAGGGCTGTGGAGGAAGAGGGACATTCTGGGCAGCAGGTCCAGGGTCAGTTGAGACCCTCACTGGCTCTAAGCCTCTAGTTTTCTTCAACACTGGTGGACTAGACCCTTGTTCTCTTCTTCTTTCTCCTTCTCTGGGACAGATCTAGGTGTCACCCCCCCCAATATCCCCCTCCAGTACTCAGCACTGATTGCCGACTGTGCCTCTCTTCCATGGGATGGACACTAGAGATGGGTTTCCCAGAAGGAAGCCCCTAACATCCTAGGTGACCATGGAGGTGGGTGTCCTAAGTAGAGGAGGCGGGGTATTCCAGGGTCTCTGAATGTCTATGTAGAGATATCACTCTCCTGGCCCCTCCTTCAAACCCACCCACCTCAAGAAGATTGTGTCCTCTCTCGGTGGAAGGGTGGTAGTGGTCCGGATAGGCTAGGTCAAATTGTGGTAACAACATCTATGGGATGGGATTTAAAACCACAACAATGCCTTTCTGTCTCCCATGACATGCCCACGAGGAGTCAGCAGAAAGGCTCAGAGCATTGTAATTAGTGATGGAGAGCCACCATCTCAAGCCAGTTCTTTAAAGAGAGTCCTTCAAAGGGGTCCCACACTGGTAATGAAATGCTCTGGCCTGGGAGTAACTCGCTTCACTTCTGCTCATAGCTCATGGGCCAGAGCTTTTTTAAAATGTGGCTACTTTTTAAAAATGTGGCTACTAGAAAATTTAAGATTACGCATGTGGCTTACAGTACATTCCTACTGAGCAACACATCTCTGGAAAGCCTAGGGTGGGATTTGGGTAAGATTATCCACTTTCAAGGTACCATTTCCAAAGCTGCAAATTGTAACCCTTGATCAAACTTTACTTTGGAGAAGTTCGCACAGAGATGGCATTTGAAGTTTGGGGCATTTAAGTTTTGTTTCTCTTTATTCACCTTTCGGTTTTTCCCCCAAACCTCTAACTAAAAACCAAACTAAAACCATCTTATTTAGTCCACAAACTGATCTCCAAATCTTAACTAAATAGCAATTGCTGCTCTTCCTTACACACACACACATACACACACACAGACATCCCTGTGGGGACCACCATTTTCCCATGTGTAAAGCGACATGCCTGATTGCTGGATTAAGCAATGGAAATTAATTATTACAGTAATTACTCGGCCACTAAATATTTGAATGCCAGACCCGACATCATGTCCTGGGAACCACCTTCAGCTTCCTGAATGCATTAGGATCGACAGCGCTGCTCAAGCAATGTATTTCAAGAACACACCACAGAAAAAAAGACAGCTGGCTTTCGGTGCCCATCCCTGCAGGCCAGGAGAACATCAGATGCCTGAACATGAGAACCTTGTCTTCAAGGTGGCCGTTCAGTAGCTAGGTAGGCAATGGTAGAAATCACAGTGTAGCTAGGGGGACAGCTTATACCCAAGCCACTGCCCCTGAAAGAGGGGATCTGTTGCTTGGGAATTCTACTGCTGTGGGAAGCCATGCCAAGGTGACTGGGGGGTGGTCCCACTGAATTCCTTCTAAACCATCTTTTTTCTCTCTCCATTATATCCTTGGCACCACCTTCTCCCCCCCATGCCTCTCCCCACCCCCATCACCCGCCTTCTTCCCTGAGGCCAAGTCTGTTCAGGGTGGAGAAGAGACTTCCTTTAATGAGCATACCCAGGTCAAAACCAAAGATTTTCAAAAAGCAGTTCTATAGCAAGAAAGCTGTCCTTCCTGCTTGTCACTGTCTGTCCATTTCTCCCATGCGGTTCTGCCTTCCTTTAGGAGGCCTGTGATGGTTGACGGAGCTAACACTGGTCCAGACTGTGCCAAAGCGTGGATTTTTGTCATGAAAGCCGTTTGGGCCACTTGTTCCTTTTGCACCATGGGGTAACAAGCACATCTGCACAACTTTCTGCACTTTTGTCTTTTTCATAACTCATCCAGTCAAACGACCATTTTAGGACATCTGGGGTATCCAGGTAATTCTCCCTGACACAATCCTATTGTTCCTGCTTTAAAACTGTCAGTTCAACTCAGAAAACTCTTAGGCCACATGTCAGAGGGTATTAAAGGCAGTGGCTTCACTAAAATCCGGGCGAGAAACTCCAAAGAGTCCAGATGTCTGAAAGGCTGTCCTAACTCATCTAGAGTTTTCATTCTGTAGGTCAAGGCCAGAACTTTTTCCATCTCCAAAACAACGAGTCCTTAAAGCAGCTCCACAAGCCCAAATGCTACAAAGTTACCCCAAATGATTCCTGTTCCTCTTGAAAAGTAGCATCATCTATTAATAAAAAGAAATTAATAACAGTTAATAGCTGTATACAACACTTTATTTTCAGGTACTGGGTTACATTTTAGAGTTTACTTTATTTAATCCTTATGTTAATTCAAAGCATATCTATCTATCTATCTATCGATCGATCGATCTATCTATCTATCTAACATCTATCTATCTACCTATTTGTTTATTCTAAGTGAACTCTGCACCCAACATGGGGCTCAAACTCACATTCCTGAGATCAAGAGTCACCTGCTCTACCGACTGAGCCAGGCAGGTGCCCCCAAAGTATACTTATTGAATGACTGTGGTCTTGACAAATCCCTCCCTCATGAAGCTCCCATTTCATTCTATCACCGTGGGAAGATTTGAGGCAGACACAGAAGAGTGCCCTGGGCCACATCCTCTGACTACAGCTGCAGCTGGGATAGACAGTTCCTCACCTCCAGTGGCCTGTCCTTTGAGGGATGAGGGAGGGAGAGACCTCATCCCAAAAGGAGATGCAGCCTGGAAGGGCAGGGAAGTTTGCCTCGAAGGATGGGGATGGGAGGTGATGGAGAGATGTTGGGCCTTTCACCCTTAAAGGAAACACTTTCCATCTAATTCCTTGAACAATGCCAATAGGAGTGGGTCCCACTGGCTTGGCAGGGCTTAATAAGGCCCGCTTGATAGGTTTTTCCTCCTTCTCTGGCCACTACTCCCTGCTGCTTCCCTCCCACTTCCTGAATGACCTCGCAAATAAACTACCTCTACTCACATCCTTATCTCAGGCTCTTCTTTAAGGAAACTCAAACTGGATTATCAGCCCCATTTTACAGATGCGGACATTGAGGCAAATTGCCTGAAAGTCTCACAACCAGGTCTCACACCAGATTCGTCTAGCCCCAGAGCGCATGGATTCCACATCGGTCTCCTACCACCAGCTGCCTCAGTGCTGCCCCATTCCCCCTAGAAATTTATGATGCTGGTCCTTTTCAAAGCAGCCCATTCCATCTTTGGGCAGTTCTAATGATTGGAAAACTCGGAGTGATACTCAGTCCATTTCCCCATCCATCCATCCATCCATCCATCCATCCATCCATCCATCTGTTCATCCATGTGTTTATTCCTCATCAGCAAGCATATATTCATCAGGGTCTAGGGGCCAAGCACTGTGCTAGGCACAGCTCTAAAGAGGCAGACCTGGTCCCTCTATTCACAGAGCTTCCTGCTTATGACTGATGAGCACTGTGCAGGGAGTGGTGCTTGCCACGTACTGTGGGAGCCTGGCGTGAGCACCTCACCCAGCCACACTGCCCTCTGTAGCGTCCTCCAGAGATGCTCCCTGGTCTACACAACAGCCCTGCAGGTGAGGGCTGCAGGTATCACATCCTCTGAGATTTTTGCTGTTCGTGTTCATCAGCCCAGGTTTGGATGGGCCTTGATAGCAGAATGGAGCCCACACCTCAAAAACCCGATGCAATGTGCACTCCCATAATGAGAGAGGAGACCCAGCCCTGGGCAGGGAATGTGGAAACCAGGGCTGAATCTCTGAACCTGTTCCCAAGTTTAGTGTTCGGAAGACCCCATTGGACTTCTGCTGCTCAGTCATTTGTGCCCCACTCCTCAGCTTTCCTTCCATCAAAAAAGTTGGCAGCACAGGCCTGAGATGTCTGAATAGATCCTAGGGCGCCAAAAACAATATTAGAATCCGTTTTCCCTCATGTTACATACATGAGGTATTAATTTACATGGCCAACTCATGGGTAGACGTCTTTGGGAGTCTGCCTTATAATAAAAAAAAATTGATCGTGAAACTGCTAGACTTGACTGCTTTCTTAGCTTTCAGAAGGTCCCAGGGCAAAGCAACACACTGTGTGACAGTTAGGCTGCTGCTGGGGCTGGAATGGCTCAAAGGCAGCATGAATGAAAGCTCAAAGTTTGATTTCCTACCCTCTGATCTATTAAATTTTCTTTTGGATTTCTCTTTTCCTTAAATAACGTTCTAGACATTCCACCCTGGAAATCTTGGAAAGGCAAAGCTCAAATGTGTGGGAAATGAAGTTATAATCCAGAACTACCCACCCATCCAACCCACCCTCCTTCCCCCACCTTTAGTGATGATACCAAAGCCACAGGCCTTATCTCTTCTACTGTGATAGGCAAGGGGTAGAAATCAACTGGAATCTCAGAAAGTCCCATCCATCCATCCATCCATCCATCCATCCATCCATCCATCCATCTATCCGTACAACTTTCTCTCTCCCTTTCCATGTATTAATTTATTCAATAAATAGTAAGCACCTACTACCTGTCAAGAGCTGTGTTAGGGGCTAAGCTAAGACCTTGAGACACTGCAGCAAATAAGAGAATCAGACCTCGCTTCATGGGGCTTATGGTCTAGCTGGGAATAGACGTTATGCAGGTAGTTTTACAAATACCTAGTTAAAATTGTGATGGATGTCCCTAGGGGGAGTTGAAGGTGCTCTGAGCCTATAACAAGAAGGCCTGACCTAGCCCCAGGGAGGTGACATTCAAGCTGAGAGACAGAGTAGGAGGTAGATGTTGACAAAGTAAAGAGGAGAAGGAGAGGGAGGGCAAGGGATTCAGGTGGAAGGGTTTGCATAAGGGCCCCCGAGCAGAGGTATTACTTCAAGCGACCACGTGAAGGTCTGTGTGGCTACCGGGTAAGAGCACAGGGGAGGAGGCGTGGGGCATACTGGGCTAGAGAAAGAAGCTGTGGTTCCACAGTTGCAGGATGTAGGAGAAGACAGGAAACCACGAGGGAGCACTAAGCATGTGATGACGGAGTCAGATTTGTGTTCAACAAGGTCACACTGCTAACTGCTGTTTGGAGAGTGGACCCCAGGGGACCAGGTGGACAGAGGGATTGGGGGCAGGGGACAGATACAAGGAGAGCTGCTAGAAGGCCAGCGTGTTGTCCAGGGACAGCTGGCCATGGCTGGGACTGGAAGGGGAGCAGTGGAGATGAAGAGCAGTGGAGAGGTCAGGTGCATTTTGGAAGGAGCACAGTGGGACTCCCCAGTGCTCTGTGGTGGTCTACAGGGACCTCTGGATGGGGCATAGCTTCAGAGTCAAGCCAGACCCTCAGCAGCTCTCCTCCTTCAAACCCATGGCCACATGAGGGTCTACAGGGTCAGGGGGAGAGGACCATGGCTGCTTTACCTTTGCCCTTCCCCCCCTTCTTGTGTTTCTCCTGAGACTGACATGCCAGCAGGACCCTGTTTTCTGATTGCCTCTTATGGGTTGAGTAACTAAGGAGAGTGTCAACTGAGGATTTTTGTTGTTGTTGTTGTTTTGTTTTTTGTACCTGCCTCCTCTCTTTCTCTGCACACCCATAGTACTTACCAGCCTACTGGGTATAGAGTCAACATTCAATTCGTACTTGGGGATTGAGCCTTCACTCTATGATCTCAAGACAGGTGAGACTCAGATGCATTCCCACCCCACCCTGTTTTTATTCCACATCAGCCTTCAAGTCAGCAGAGAAACTATACAAACTAAGAAAGAAGATGGGAGCTGTAAGTTCCCTGCACCCTAGTACAGGAAGTTGTAAAAACCACAGCATCATCACAATCCACGTTTGCAAGAATGACCAAAAAACAGCATCAAAAGGTGAGGTGGTTTAGCTTTCTTAATAATTTTTTTTTTTTAAAGGATTTTATTTATTTTATTTGAGACAGAGAGAATGAGAGACAGAGAGCATGAGAGGGAGGAGGGTCAGATGGAGAAGCAGACTCCCCGCCGAGCAGGGAGCCCAATGCGGGACTCGATCCCGGGACTCCAGGATCATGACCCGAGCCGAAGGCAGTCGCTTAACCAACTGAGCCACCCAGGCGCCCCTAGCTTTCTTAATAATTTCTTATAATTAAAATATAATTATAATTCTTGTAATACAATCTCTTTTCTTCCTGCCTTGTTGGCACATATACCATCACTCTTCTGTCCTGTGCTCATGGCAGACATCACTAATCAATCATGATACTTTTCCTTGAAATGAACCTTCAGGAACACTCCCAGTGCTTCAGGCTCTTCAGCTGACTAAAGCTGGTATATAATATTAAACCTATTTCCCATCCCTGTTCTTGACTTTTTGATCAAAATAGCCCATCTGGAAAGATTCTAGGTAGGTAAGCCTCCTACTTATTCCAAGTAGGTGGTTGTCGATTCTTCTACTAAGGATTTCCATGGTTTTTGACACCCACATCATACTCCAGTGCCCATCCTGCCTTGGCTTATCCTGAAAACAGATTCTTTTTCACATTTACCTAAGCTCTCTTCTACATACATTTCAGAGAATGATTTACAGAATTACGAGGATACAAGGAACTGGCTGTTCAGATCTTCTCAACCTTCCACAGCTGGTCTGTTGCTTGGGAGCCACCACCCTACGGTACCTCTGAACCCAACAGAAGTATGTGCGCATTTCACAACAGCAGCAACTCAAATGACCCTGGACTTTCAGAGTTTCTCAGTTTACAACAATGAGGCTCTGCACACGTTAACCACAAGACAGGGCTACTCAGTAGCTTCTCAATGAGATTAAAGTATTGTGACTAATTGGTCCTCAGTCATGAAGACACAAAGAGAGTCTCTTGCTTTATAGCAAGCAGAGGAAGAGAGATGAGAGTCAGAAGAAAGTGACCCAATTTTCTAGGTCATGAACTGAATAGGGAGTGTAAAGTTGGTTTCCTCCTAACTGACCCCCAACCTCATGGAATTAGAACCTCCTGCCCCAAACCCTAATTGCTAGGATAAACTTCTACAATCCCACTTGCCTGGTCTAGCCTCGCCCAGACACTTAGAATGGTGTTGGGCTCCTGTGTACACTAGGGGGTGCAAGCAGGCTTGTTATCCAGCTCAGCCCTAAGAAACTTCTCACCGGAGCAGAAGAGACAAGATGATGACTACCAGGAGTCATGCTTTTGCTTTGGAAAGTGCTGAGAGTAGAGGGTGTCTTGGACAGGAGTTGAGAAAGGAGAACAATATCCTCATTAATTGCTTTAAGCTGTTTTCTGGTTTTATTTTTGGAGCCGACCTAGCTCCCAAGAACTGGGGATGAAGGGAAGGTTACATAAGGCGGCCGACCTGCTCCTCCGCTGGCCTGGCAGACTTTCAGCTGCCCGGGGTGAGTCAACACCTGGGAAATGGCATCCAAGGGTGGCTCTTTCAAGCGGGCTGGAACTTTCTACCATTCCACGGAGGCCACCGTTTGACCCATTCCCGGGCCAGGGAGGCAGGAGCCGATCCTGTCCCTGGGTGGTGCCTGTTCCTGGCACTAGGACCATGGAAAGAAGTTCAGAGGGCTCTTTCCAAACCTGAGTGCTGGCGTGGGGGAAATGGGGCAGTACTCTCCACCCCGGCTCGGTTCACATAATAGACTTCTGCTCCACTGGCCTACTTTTAGCTTGGAGTGGAAGGAAGCCAGCTCGAGAAGAGCAAAGTCGTCCTCCCTGCCCGGCTCTCCACCCACTCTTCCAGAGCTTTCACCAGAGGCCTTGTTCTCCGCTGCTAGAGAACTGGGGACGGTGACCATAGTTTCTCACCCTATCAAGGGGAAATGAGTTGAGGAAATCAGCACACGGTTTTTATTGCCAATATTTCTTTCCCTAGGAGGACAACACATTCAAAGCGCCGAGTGGAGATTGGAGTTGGTCCAGCCATAAACCAACTTAATGAACACTAATAGAGAACTGCAATTATTGTTGACTTCAAAATGCAAACAAGAACTTTAGACACCGATCCCTATCAGCCGGTCAGGCCGGGCACAGATGCCCGGCTCTGTTTTTGCTGTTGCTTAGCAATGGAAAATGAAGTGTTCCTGTCTCTTATCCCTGGAGGTAGAGGTAGGACAATGAGCTTTATCGGACTGAATAGGTATGAAATTAGTTTATTCTTTCCCACTTGGAGAAGGCAATTGGCAGAAAGAGAGTCACTTGGACAATGGGCAGTTTAGAGGTTGGGAGGTGGCCCTCCTTTCCTGCTATCTCAGTAAATCCTAACCGTCGTGGGTTTTCTCTACAGATAGAGTTGAACTTTTGCCAGGAATGTCCATCCAAAACTATCATTAGAGAAAATATAAATATAGTACCACAGACCAGAGTGGGAATGAAGGTGAGGAGACTGAAATCTAGGGTGCAAATTTAGAGGGGTACCAAGAAATCAGTAATCAAAATAAATAACATTTTAAAGCAATATTTTGTTTTAAATCCAAATTAATACAAAAAGATCCACAGTGAATAACATATCAAAATTTTAAATTACGACAGGATCAGGATCACTAATTGGTTTTCCCTTCTGGCCTCATGTCCCAATATGGCGCGTCTTGGCACTGGCCTCACACATATTTCCAACATGGAAGACTTTTAGAGTTGCTTTTTCCTCAGCAATATTGAGGGTCTTGTAGCTGGGCAGAGGGACTCTTTTGCCCTGTGGGAAGAGGAACTTCCTGCAGCCTTCAGCCAGCCTCTTCCAAGACAGTGGGGAGGCAAGTGGCCTTGGGGAGGGGACATACCCAGGCTTCCGGGGCAGTGACACAGGAAATACTAGAGATCCAGGACCCTACTGCAAGTTGCCAAAGACAACAAAGACAGGTCTGGGGCTGGCAGTTTATGGCAAAATAATCTCCTCTTTTGTTTTTAGTATTAATAGTAACTCCTATATATTGAGACCCTTCAGGTTGAAACACATAGAATTGCCAGTATTCAACTCTTTTTTTTTAACCTCAAACACATATGGTTTAATCAAATGCATGCAAGAATGGTAAGCTAAATAGTGGACCCCAAAGATGTCCCTGTCTAATCCCTTGAACTTGTGCATGTTACCTCACATGGCAAAAGAGTCTTTGCAGATGTCATTAAGTTAAGGATTTTGAGATAGGAAGATAATCCTGGATCATCAGGGTGGGCCCAATCATTGACAAAGATCCTTATGTAGAAGGAGGCAACGCTGCAATGAAAGGAGAGGGCAATTTATTTATTTATTTTTAAATATTATATATTTATTAGAGAAAGAGTGAGCACATGTGTGCAAGCATAAGCAGGGGGAGAGGAAGAGGGAGAGAGGAAGGGAGAAGCAGACCCTCCGCTGAGCAGGGAGCCTGATGCGGGGCTCGATCCCAAGACCCTGGGATCACAACCTGAGCTCTGCCCCAAGCAGAGAACAATTTAAAGATGCTATCCTACTGGCTTTGAAGATAAAGGAAGAGGCCACTAGCCAAGGATTATTAGCAGCCTCTAAAAGGCGAAAGAGGTAAGAAATAGATTGTCTCATGGAGGCTCCAGAAGGAATGCAGCCCTGCTGGCACCTTGACTTTAGCTAAGTAAAAGTGACTCCAGATTTCCAATCTCTACGGCTGTAAGAGATTAAATGTGTGTTGTTCTAAGCCACCACATTTGTGGGTATTTGTTACAGCAGCAATAGGAAACTAACAGACCAGGCACTATGTTAAGTACTTTACGTGCATAAAGAAATACATAAAAATCCACCCTCAGCCTTCTCCAGGACTCGAGTGTTTAGATGGTCTCCTCCATCTAAGGATCCATGGCATAAAAAAATGGTTAATAGCCCATGCTATAGAAGTATACCTATATAACCTCAGTGTAAAGAAGGATTTCTTAATTTGCATCCTCAATTTCTTTTTCCTTAGTGAACCTTGCCATTGACATGCATACACATTCTGGTATCTATCCTTAAAAAATAAAACAAAACAAAAAGCAAAAGAGCAAAAAAATCAACCATATCCACTTATGATTTTAAAACAAAATCAAGGGGCGCCTGGGCGGCTCAGTCGTTTAAGCATCCAACTCTTGATTTTGGCTCAGGTCATGATCTCAGGGGCGTGAGATCGAGCCCCACTTTGGGCTCTGTGCTCAGCATAGAGTCTGCTTGAGATTCTCCCTCTCCCTCTGCCCCTCCCCACCCCCATTCATGCTCTCTCTAAGTAAATAAATAAGTAAATAAATAAAATCTTTTAAAAAATAAAACAAAACAAAATTGATGAACTGTAAATAAAAGGCAATTTCTGTAACCTAACACAGAACATCTGCCAAAACAGCAAACATCATATTTAAAGGTCAAAAGTGTCAAAAGAAAATCGTGGCTTTTATTCAATACTGTACTAAAGGTACTAGTGAGTGCAATAAAACAAGAAAATGCAATACAAGATATGAGTTTTAGAATCAAGAAACAAAACAGACATTAATTGAAAGTGATATAGTTATTTTAGTTAGAGTTAGATTGAATAAGCAGGTTTTAAAAAGGTTGAGGGATAAAAGAGCAATATTCAAAAATGATTGATTTTCTATACATCAGCAACAAAGAGAAATATAATTTTAAGAACATAATTTCCAAGTGCAATATAAATAGATAGGTAAGTAGGGGGAGACTGAGAGAGAGAGAGAATCTTAGAAGCAGCTCTAAGAAAAGATGTACACATCTTTAATGGAAAAAATATAAAATTTTATTGAAAGGTATAAATAAATGGCCTATAGAATCAATGAAATTCCAATGAACAACCCAATGGGCTTTCTCATGGAATTTGTCAAGGTGCTTCTAAAATTTACATACAAAAGCAAAGGACCAAGAGAGGCCAACACACAGGTAGGCAGACTTGCCTTACTAGACGTCAGACTTTAAAATTATAGTAACTAAGACAATGTGGGTTTACACAGATCATTAACGACATAAGTAGAGTAGAATAAAGATCCCAGAAACAGATGAACCATTTAAAAGAAGAGACATTGTAGTAATGTATGGTGATTAACATAACATGATAATAATAAAAAAAAGAACAGACATTGTAGATCAAAGGGGAAGGAAGAGATTAATCAATAAAATGGAAAAAAAGGAAATGTGATATACCATATAAAAAAACAAATTCTGATTGATAAAAGACAAAAAC
The DNA here is from genome assembly GCF_054177405.1 of Leptonychotes weddellii. Classification (NCBI taxonomy): domain Eukaryota; kingdom Metazoa; phylum Chordata; class Mammalia; order Carnivora; family Phocidae; genus Leptonychotes; species Leptonychotes weddellii. The sequence continues at coordinate 12,744,759 of NC_138377.1, read as the reverse complement.
ATTAAGATAAAATGTTACAAATTTTAGAAAATACTATGCAGGGATTCCTTACCTAGGTCCCATAGCCCCCCAGGGAATAGAATTCAGTATTCATTTATTTATTATTTATTTTCACTGACCTCTTACTAATTAGAGATCCAATCATGAACATAGACAACAGACCATAGCAGTCGTGTGGTACCTGTAATCTTGCCACTAATAAGAATACAAGTATTTTCATAGCCCATGATATTTATTGTAAGTGTTGTAAAATATTATTTATGTCCATCAGTATTTGGATATTTACAGCAGCTATTAGATTTTCTGCTAAATCTTGTTATTTAATACATAAAAAAGAAACACATTTATGTCATAATTTTTTGTATTTTGCTAACTACTTTCCAGTATCATTGGTTTTCTTTGTAATCCATTGAGTTTCATTTCATACACTTAAAAACATGCCAAAGGATCCATGGTGTAAAACAAATGGTTAAAAGCCCATGCTATAGAAGTATACCTATATAACCTCAGTGTAAAGAAGGATTTCTTAGGGGCGCCTGGGTGGCTCAGTTGGTTAAGCGACTGCCTTCGGCTCAGGTTATGATCCTGGAGTCCCGGGATCGAGTCCCGCATCGGGCTCCCTGCTCGGCGGGGAGCCTGCTTCTCCCTCTGACCCTCCCCCCTCTCGTGTGCTCTCTGTCTCTCTCATTCTCTCTGTCCCAAATAAATAAATAAAAAAAAAATCTTTAAAAAAAAAAAAAAAAGAAGGATTTCTTAAACAAAAATGTGAGTCACAAAGGAAAAGAGTGAATAATTTGACTAGATTAGAATTATAAACTTTTCCCATCGAGCATACTATAAAGAAACTAAAAGATATTCCACAAACTGGAAGAAGATATCTCCCTTACCTATTTTTTTTAAAGATTTCTTTCTTTATTTATTTGAGAGAGAGAGAGAGAGAGAGCACACCCAGAGGGAGAGGGAGAGGGAAAAGCAGACTCCCCGCTGAGCAGGGAGCCCGATGCGGGACTTGATCCCGGAAACCCGGGATCGTGACCTGAGCTGAAAGCAGGTGCTTAACCGACTGAGCCACCCAGGCGCCCCTCTGCTGTACCTATTAGCAAAGGGTTGGTATCTAGAATGTCTAAATAATGTCAATGTATAAAAGACAATTCCTTTTGTTAATGGACAACAAAATAAAAGACACTTCACAGAAGAGAACACAGTGACTGACAAACATCTGAAAAGATGCTTCTCCTCAAAAAGCAGGGAAAGGCTAATTTAAAACCAGGACCTACCATTTCATACCCACATTGACCCAAGCGAATATGAGAAAGTATTTGGCAACAGCAAGTGTTGGCAAAGACATGGAACCAAGGGCACACTTATGTGCCGCTAGTGGGAATATAAATTGGTTCAACAGCTTTGGAAAACACTTTGGCATTACCTTTCAAGTGGAAGATGTACATACCCTATGATCCATTGATTCCACTCCCAGTTAAATGTCCTGGAAAAACTTACACATGTGGCCCAGGAGTCACACTCAACCCAGACTGCCACCAGCGGTATCTGTGTTGTGGTGTAGTCATGGTGGGATACTGTGCTCATGTGAAAAGGAAGGTGTAGCAGCCACACCATCAAGGTATGAATCTCAGCAATCTGATGTTGAGCAAAGAAAGCAAATTTCGGGGTACCTGGGTGGCTCAGTCAGTTAAGTGTTCAACTCCTGATTTTGGCTCAGGTCTAGCTCCCTGTCTGGCTCTGTGCTGGGTGTAGAGCCTGCTTAAGATTCTCTCTCTCTCCCGCTCCTTCTGCCCCACCCCACCCTCTCTCTCTCAAAAAAAAGCAAATTTCGAGAGAAGGTGGACAGTGTGATTCCATTTGTATGAAGTTCAAAAATAATTAAAACAGACAATGTATGCACAGAAATGTATAAATTATAAATGAAGACAAGGAATCATACATACAGTTTTGGGGAGTGTGTGCCCCCTACTTAGAGGCAGGAGGCAGGGTCTTTGATATGTAGGAGGAGCCTACAGGGGGTGTCCGTGGGTGGTGGGGGTGCATGATTGTTTATCTGACTTATTTTCAATGATCCAGTTCATCACTAGAAACAAAGATTAAAACACTGAAAACACAACCCAGAAAATAGCACTTCCCTTTAGCATGAAAGAAGTCTGAATTAATGGAAAAGTTTGTCCTATTCTTGGATAGGAAAAGCTAATATTATAAAAATGTCACTTGTCCCTCCCTTAGTTTATATATATAATGGATTCTCATTAAAAATATCAAAAGCTGGCTCTGAACCTTTTTGTTCCCAGAGGCTTTTTCCTGCATTCAACCCAATGCAGCCCTACCCAGGTCTTCTCTCCCTCTTCTTGGCCACACTTACCCCGGGTTGTAATTTACTTGTATAAATCTCCTCCTCCCCCTGGACTGCATCATCCTGGAGGTCAGGAACTATGTGTACTTTGTTCAACCTGTGTATCCGCTCGTATAATTACTACCTGGCATATTAACGTTGTTTAATAAATATTTGTTAAGTAAATGATTTCTTTCATCCAATCCCCTAAACATCTCAAGAAGGTGGGTTTTATCATATCTGTGTGCAGATGAATAAAGTGAGGCCCAGGGAAGTTTGGTAACTTTTCCAGGATTAGCCCAGCTGGTGACTCTCTCCAGGCATGGCAGGGGTACAGCTGAGCAGAAAGGAGGTGCCAAAAGGTGCCCACAGATTCCTTCTGGAAGGCCACTTGCAGGTGCTGCCATTTGCAAGACAAAGTAGAGGGCCCCTCTGTTGGCCTGAGGTCAGAGGGCCAGATAGATGGACCCAGGGGGTACATAGTGGCAAATTCCCCCACCTCTGCTACAGAGGCCTCGCCCCACTCAGACCCACTGAGCATTCCTTGGGCGCCTACTATATGCCCCGGGCAGCATGAGGTGGAGTTCATCTCATCCACTCCTCAGTAGCCTCGTGTGGGGGTGACTACTGCTCCCCGGGAGCCTGGAGCTTTCCCAGTTCAGCATCCTGAGCAAGCTCTCAGTCCCAGGCAAACTGATGAAAGCTAGTTGCGAGTTTCATTGAGCTGGTAAACAGACTAGCCATAAACAGAGGGAAATCATTCAAATAATCTCAATTTAGAGACAAAGATGCTGGATTCATTTCCCAGGGCTGCTGCAATAAACTACCCCAAACCTGTGACATAAAACGAGGGAAATATATTCTCTCACAGTTTGGGGGCCTGGAAGGTGAAAAGTGTTGGCAGGCCCTGCTCCCTCTGAAGGTTCTAGGGAAGAATCCTTCCTTCTTCCTCCAGCAATCCTTCTTGCTCCTTGGCTTATAGTGGCATCCCTCCAATCTCTACCTCTGCGGTCATGTGGCCTTCCTCCCCATCTGTCTCTGTGTCTGGATTTCCCTGTCCTTTCTCTCATAAAGACACACGTCATTGGATTTAGGGCCCACCACAGTCCAGGAGGACCTCATCTGCACAGACCCTCATCTGAAGGTTTGGGTGGTCATGAATTGGGGAGGACACTATTCACCCCACTATAGATACTAAGGTGGGAAAAGTCACTTTCCAAGCTCATGGAGTGAGAAGGGGGACTGGGGTTCCAGGCCAGCTCTGCGTCCGTTCCCATGCTCTCTGTCACCACCCTGTACTGCCTCTCAGTTGTCTCCATCTGTGGAATTGAATCAGAGTTTTATTACTTTCAAAATGCTGGGCACAAGCCTCCTAACCACATTTCAGGGACCAGGGCCCTGGAAATCTCATTTCTGCCGGTCCAGGCCCTCAAGGGAGCAATGTGTTTTCACACTCCCCTCCAGATCCTTGGGACTGGTCTCCCGAAGGCCAACTCGCTGATTTGGAGGGCTTTCCAGAGCACATTGTCCAGTCATTTTCGGGGAAACTGCTTACCATCGATGTTTAGTAGGGAACTTAGAAACATCATCCCGAGGCGGCTCAGTTACAAAATGCTGAAAACAAACACACGCAAAAATCCAACAAAACGCCCCACCAAGTCCCTCCCACTTCTTCTTTTGGGCCAATTCATTACTCCACATTTGCCTAAAAACCCAAGTCCCATTTGTCTTCTGGATTGTTTTGGTCACTTTGCTTGCCAAAGTGCGTATATTTTTTCCTCTGAGATGAATTCTCAACAACCCGACAGAGCTTCCCTCTTCCTTTGGGTGACAATTCACCACGTAAGGAGTGTCCCTGGGATCTGATCTTACCAGGGAAAAACTTCTCTTTTATTTCAGTGGTTTCCCTTTGTTTACTGCTAGGCTGTTTATCAGCTAGACGAAACTAGCCACTGGTTTTAATCAGTTTGCCTACTATTCTCTAAGTGAAGCATGCCCCAGCCTCTGTCCCCTCAGCCTCCCAGTTTGTGTCACCAGACTCATTCGTTACATATTGATCTGGGTTTTTTTTTTTTTTTTGTCTGCTCCTCTCAACTAGAATGTTAACTTCATGAGAGCAGGGCTGTTTGGGTCTGTTTTGTCCCCTCTGTACCCCTGGTGGTTTAGAATAGCCGACACACAGCACATGCTAAATATTTGCATAAACAAATCGTCTCTAAATTTTAATATAAACAACAAAATTTAACATTTAAATTTCTGGGGCACCTGGGTGGCTCAGTCCGTTAAGCGTGCGACTCCTGGTTTCAGCTCAGCTCATGGTCTCAGGGTCGTGAGATCGAGCCCCATGTCAGGCTCCACGCTTGTGACAGAGTCTGCTTGGGATTCTCTCTCTCCCTCTCCCTCTGCCCCTCCCCTTGCTTGTGCGTGTTCTAAGTAAGTAAGTAAATAAATAAAATCTTTAAAAAATATTTAAATTTCATCTCTTTATTCTTCCAGGGAGGCAAAGAATGCCTTTTAGCTTTTTTTTTTTTTTTTGTCCTCAAGGTCTTTGAGGCCGATGTGGAGTCACTTAGCCAAGGAAGAAATTTTGGCCATCAGTATTTATAGCAGAGGTTCTTGACTTTTGGGGGATGTGACCCTTTTGGAGCCTGATGCAAATGATAAAATTTCTCTTCAGAAAAACGTGTTCATTTGGAGCATTTGGCATAGGGCTGAGGGGGTGGGGTGGGACAAGAGTGTCCCCCAGCCCTCCCCTGCCTGCCTTCCTGGCCTCTGTGTGCCTGCCCCATAGCAAAAATTATAATGCTGAAGGCATTAATAATATGTATTATCTGTTCTCAGCTATATACCAAATGTATTCGTTTCCTAAGGCTGTAACAAATTGCCACAAATCTGGTGGCTTAAAACACAGAAATTTCTTCTCTTGCAATTCTTCAGGGTAGAAATCTGAAAACAGTATCGCTGTTCTGAAATCAAGGTGCCAGCAGGATGCGCTCCCTCGGGAGGTTCTGGGGAGAATCCATTCCTTGCCTCTTCTAGGTTTGGTGGGGGGGGGGGGGAGGGTCCTGGCACTCCTTGGCTTGTGGCTACATCACCCAATTCTGCCTCCTTGGTCACATGGCCTTCTCTTCCGTGGTAGTCAAATCTCCCTCTGCCCCCATCTGACAAGAATACATGTTACTGCATTTAGGGTTCACCCTGAAAATATAGGGTGACACTCTCCCCATCTCAAAATCCTTCATGATCACTTCTGCAAAGTGTCCCCCCCCTTTTTAAACCATATAAAGTAACATGTACAGGTTCCAGAAATTACTACCTGATATTCATTCTTATTATCCATGAAGGAGACCATTATTCAGCTTACTTCACCAAATAAAAAAGAATGAGGGCATAAATGAGAACACACACACACACACACACACAGTTATCTGGGAATGTTCACTGTGTTTTGAATCTGGGTGTGACTACATTTCCAGTATTCACGGTATTTAAAATAAGGAAACCAGAGTGTGAAAGACTGACTCCATCCTCCAGGCTCATGCTTCGTCCCCCCACCCCCCACGCTTTGTTTAAAAGTCACAGGAGGAACTTCAGGTTGCCTGGGGACCAAGAAAAATAAGAGGAAGCAGGCAGAGTTGTTTAAGTGGCTCTGTAAGCAAGTGTGTCCACTCTTGTCAATAGGAGGGTGAAAGCCAGTTTGTCCTGATGCACCGATGCCCAGTTGCATCGCAAGTATTTCAAGTGTTCCCCACCTTCCCAGGGCCCCTAAAGCAGCACCAGAAATAATCTACCTGCAGTAAGATTTGCAGTTGTTTAAGAGGAGAAATAGGATTTAAAGCCATCGCCCTAAGGCAGTACCGGGAGCCCGAGCAGACTGATGCGGACAGCGCAGCGAATCGTTTGTGCGAAGTCTGGCTAGAACTCCATCAGTTGCTCTCCCACAGCGGCCTGCCGATTAAAATCACCAAGAGAGCATCATCAATCCGGAGAGTCACAAGTCTTTTTCCTCTTGGCAAGTTAATGTGGCTTGATATTTGTCTAAAGTCCACCTACTCTTTTAAATACATGTATTATGTCCTTTTATCCAGCAGTTACGACAAGTGTCCTATATCCCGAATTCCTCTAAGCAATAAAGCAGATAACTTTTGGTTCTCTTCTGTCATACACACGCAGAACTTTCCAGAAGGTTCACTGGCTGCAGGCACTGTGCCTGACACTGATATTTGACAGACAAGAAACAGACCCTGCCCTCAAGGATCTCATAGCCCGGAGCAGGAAGGCTGGTGGATGGCATGTGACTTTTCCAGATGCTTGGGATTCTGGCTACAGCCTTCAGGCTGAGGGCAACAGGCACTAAGTACCCTATATTCTAGAGAGAGCTGCCCCTACAGGAGTTACTGAAATGTGGCTGAGCCTGTCCTATAGCTGGCAATCCCACTGCCCTCCTCCAGCCTATATCAAACAAGACCAGACATTTGAGGGAAGGAAGCAATAGGATGTAATAGAATATTGCTCCCCCGAAGTTGCCATGTCCTAATCCCCAGAACCTGTGTACATGTTCCCTTACCTGGCACACAAAAAAAAAGGCACTTGGCAGAAGTGATTAAGGTTAAAGACCATGGCGTGAGGAGATTATTCTGGATCTTTCAGCAGGGGCCCAAATCTAATCACCTTGCCCCACTATTGTCAGAGAAGGAGATGTGACTCTGGAAGAATGGTCAGGGAGATGCAATGTTGCTGGCCTCAGAGAGAGACAAGCGGCTGTGTCCATAGCCAAGAAATGCGGAGGCCTCTGGAAGCTGGAAAAGGGAAGGATGTGGACTCTCCCTTCAAGCTCTGGAAAGGAGAGGGGCCCTGCTGACACCTGATGTTAGCACAGAGAGACCGTGTCATGTTCCTACCCTTCAGAAACTATGACAGACGAATATGTGTTGTTCTAAGATACTCGGGTTTGTAATTTATTAGAGCAGCAATAGAAACAAATACGGGGCATCTGTAGGAGAAAGGAGCACTCTCAATTTGGGGGGAAACCCCCAACTGGGGTCCCCAAGAGAACAGCTCCTGGAGACTAGGGGGGCTTAGAGGAGGGAGCTGAGCCCTTTCCCCTCAGCTAGAGGCACCTGGTGAGCTGCAGAGACCTGAAGGCCTGTCTCACAGAGACCACTGGCATGAGGTACAGGAAGACAGTTCCTCAGAGAATGCGATGTATCCCCGGAATCTGGGTGACATGAACATGGAGTCTGGAGTCTCCCAACCGGCTGCAGGACAGTGAAGGCAGGAGGCTTGCCCAAGCTTCCCACAAGGACAGAGAGAAGAGGGAAGGTCACAGTGGAAGCAGGGCCCAGAGAGCCCCACGGAAGGACCTTCCCAAAGGCTCCTGCCAGGCGAAGGGCCCTCATTCTAAATATCCTGTGAGTGCAGGGGTGGTGAACATAAGAACTACAGGGGCTTGCTGAACGTCAGAGAGAGGGTGTATCAATCACAGAGTCGGAGATGTCTCTGAGGCATTCACAAACGAGCAGTTTGAGGGAGGGTCTGCCATGCACATCTCAAGAGCACCAACCCTGTCCCTCAAGTGACCTCTCCCCCTCCCAACTCTGGACAAACCAGCAGGAGGTAGGGAAGGAGTAGCAAAGCAACCTGGAAGAGTGAGTCCAGCCTTGTTCCTGTCCCCACTGTATCCTCCAACCACTGGCCTGAGCTGGGATGAGAGCTCCATGGCACCAGATGTGAGACTGAAATTTTGATGTGGGCTGGACGGGCTGTTTCAGTACCCCCACACAGCACTGTTCTCATAACTGCAAGTGACTGAAAAGCTGTGAGGCAGGGAGAGACCACAGGGCATGGCGGGTGGCAGTGCGGGCAGAGAGTAGAGTTGTCTCCTCTTATATCCACTGAGCTCAGCCCGCTGGATAACCTGGTTTTGCCGCAATCTAGCACAGTAGGCATCATAACAGATGTATGTTGACTTCTGCAGGAGACCAAGCAGAGAGTTATCTAGACTTCACTACTCTCAGTATATTAAAAAAAGAAGAAGAAGAGGGACGCCTGGGTGGCTCAGTTGGGTAAGCGACTGCCTTCAGCTCAGGTCATGATCCTGGAGTCCCGGGATCGAGTCCCGCATCGGGCTCCCTGCTCAGCGAGGAGCCTGCTTCTCCCTCTGGCTCTCTCTCTCTCTCATTCTCGCTCTCTCAAATAAATAAATAAATCTTTAAAAAAAAAAAAAAAAAGAAGAAGAAGAAGAAAATGCCAAAAAGAGTTACAAAATCTGTGGGATGTTTCAAATATTGCCTTTAATAAATTAATGACTTTAACAAAAAATACAGTGCAATATGATTGTGTCTGTCATGACATAATCACAGTTCGTTATTTGAAAATAACCATGAAATTACAGCACACATTGGCCATTGTGGTTGGGGAATGAGACATGTTCAGAGGCACACGATAAATCTTCTTGCTTTTCAATGTGGTCAGTGTATTTCCTGTGGATGTATGCGTGTACACATGCATCTTTTGGAAGACAACATCAAAATCTGAATGTGAGATTATTCCTGGATGTGTGGCCCAGGTCAAATGACCCTCCTGCCCCTCACCCCTCCAGGAATGGCCCTAGGAGGGATAGGAGAGTTAAGGAAAATGTCCTCAGACTGAAGACCTCTAAACCGGGTCTTGAGAGATTAGGATGCCTTCTCCAGCTGAGGGAGGGTGTTCTGAGACAAAGGTCAGCCCTGCAAAGACACAGAAGCTTAGGTGTTTGAAGAGTGGCTGGCGGTGCTGTGGAGGGCAGCTGGGGCCAGAATGAAGGGGTGAAGGGCTCTTGACGGTAAAGGGCCTTCATCATTGAGCTAGGGACTTGGACTTGGTCCTGGGGACCAAAGGAAGCCCAGAAAGGCTTGAAAGCAGGGAAGGGGCAGGATCAGATCTGTTATAGAAGGTGACTCTGAGAACAGGCTGGAGGATGATGGACGAGAGGTGAGGCCTGATCCTGGAGACAGCAGTCAGATAAGACAAGTGGAATCGGTGAGGGCGCAATGGCCAGATTCTGCTTAGGGATGAGGAAGGGTCAAGTGTGACCTTGAGCTCCCACTTAGAAGCCTGAGAAACACCATTGACCATGACCTGGACTCAGAAATCAGGATGGGGTAGATAATGAATTCAACTGCAGATGTTTTAGATGTCTCTGCCCAGTGTGAGTTACCTGCAGAGAGCATCCATTGAGGAGGTCCCCAGGGCCCTAGTCCCTTCTTGTTTCTTGAGATTCTGCAGCCTCAGGGGCCAGTGGAAGGTCAATCATTTCCTTCTCCTCTTGGTCCTGGTGGGCAGTAAGTGTGGATTGGACATGGCGAGGGGGAGAAGAGAGAAACAGGCTGGGGTTGTTTCTCTCCTCAAGCGTCTAAAATAAACCCAAAATTTATTTTCAAAGACCACTCAGTTGAACCTAGAAGAAGAAAAATGTGCGTGTGTATTGACTATGAATATGTGTGTGTGTGTGTGTGTGTGTGTGTGTGTATGTATTTCTTCTGAAATGATTATATTTTCAGTTCTTTAAAAATAATAATAATCTTGGTGCCAGGCTCAAGCCACCTGTTCTGACCACAGAGCATCAGGAGGAGGTGGTGGGCAGGAAGGAAAAGAAGCTGCTCTTGTCTCACCATCCTCACATTACATACATCTGTATATACCCTGAGATGATGAGAAATGAGAGCAGGTTAAGAATGGTTACCTGGGTGGTAGAACTTCAGGTGGTTTTAACTTTCTCCTTAATATTCTATATACAATTAGGACCTTTCTAATGAACACCTTTTTCTTAAAAAAAAGAAGTAAGGGAGGTGGGGAGGCAGCAAGCCTGGGGAGCAGCAAGCTGGCTCATCTATCCATGGGAATCCTGGCAGGCAATTGAGCAATACAAGAAGCTGGGAAATAAAACACCCATCCGAACCAACAATTTTACTTCGAGGAAACCCTCTCCATCCTACTATAACACAATAATCACATTCCCGAGTTTACAAAAATCGCTTTATTAAAGAAGTTGCTTCTATGGTTTCAAAGAAAAAGGAAGTGAGTAGGGACTCAATTCACATTCACACTAAAAAGTTTTTGTTTTTTTTTTCCCTGTAGGAAGTTTGGTAATAAAGTACATTTTAACTCTATGTGCATTTTTTATTATTGCAAAAGGAGTGGTTGATCTAAACTGATAAAAAATCAAATCACTGAGCAAATCTGAACAGAACACAGATGATCAAAATAATTCTGTTTCTAGACCTCTTTTGCTCAAACCTGGTTGCACGCTGGAATCACTGGAGATTTGTAAAAATACTGATGTCAGAGCCCCACCCCCAAGAGGTTCTGACTGAGCTGATCTGGAGCAGGGCTGGATAGCAGCATTTTTAAACACATCCCCAGGCAATTTTAACGTGCATCCAGAGTTGAGAACCACCAGACCATTAAAATAAATTGCCACACAGCATATAATTCATAACAGGCTTTAAAAAATGCAATGCCAACCGAGCAAGCAGTACTCAGAGTTACTGTGTTCCTTGCTGCCCACTCACCAGATTCTCTCTCTTTTAATTTTTATCAGAATATACTATCTGTACAGAAATATGCAGGTATCATGCAGATAGCTCAATGCATTTTTTTTTTCTAGAGAGAGGGAGAGTGAGTGGGGTGGGGAGGGGCAAAGGGAGAGGGAGAGAGAGAATCCCAAGCAGGCTCTGTGCCCAGTGCGGAGCCCAATGTGGGGCTTGATCTCAGGACCCCAAGATCATAACCTGAGCTGAAATCAAGAGTCAGACGCCCAACTGACTGAGCCACCTAGGTGTCCCTCAATGCATTTTTACCAGCTGGACATATCCATGTCACCAGCACCAAAATCAAGAAACAGAACATTACCAGCACTCTAGTAGCTTCCTTGTTCATTCTAGATTGTCCCACAGCTTTTCCCCTTACGTGTTTGGTACTACTTCTCACTAGGCATTTGAGTTGTAATCACTACAGATCCCTGTGATGCAAATAAATTTCCTTAATTCATCTATCACATTCTATCTAATTTGAATTATGAAATCTGTATAGGAGGAAATAATTATGAACAAGGATTTAACCATAAGAAGTTTATTGCCCAGACTCTTTATAATAGAAAGGACCATGGGGAAAAGTACAAGTAAATATCTAATCACAGGATTCAATTAAACAAATTGGCTAACCTCCATATGAGACTGTCCAGTTTGTATGCTATGCTATAGCATAAGTAAGATAGAATAAAGAGGGGCCTTCCACCAAAGAGTTTGTTTTTCCCAGTAGAACCCTAGAATAGGACTGTTATGGACTGAGTTTTGTACCCTCCCCCCACGTTCATATGTCATAGTCCTAATCCCAGTAGCTCAGAATGTGACACCATTTAGAGATAGTGCACTTAAAGAGGTGATTAAGTTAAAATGAAGGTGTTAGGGTGGCCCTAACTCAATAGGACTGGTGTCCTTATAAGAAGAGACTAGGACACAAACAGGCATAGAGGGAAGATCAAGTGAAGACACAGGAGAAGGAGGTTATCTGCAAGTCATGGAAAGAGGCCACAGAAGAAATTACCTTGCCAACACTATCATCTTGGACATACATCTAGCTTCTAGAACTGTAAGGAAATGAATTTTTGTTGTATGAGAACACATCCAGTGTGTGGTATTTGTTCCACACTCTAGCAAACTAATACAAACGCCAAGACTAGAAGCAGCAGATGGAAGAAGAAGACTTGGGCCATGGGAGGGTGACCAGTCTAGTTTGGGGCTTCTGACAAAAGGAGAAGACTCTCAAAGGAGCCTCTTGGCCTGGATAGCTGAGCAGTGCCCCAGCCATCTATGGCCATGGCAGTGGACGAGAGACTTCACGCTCACAACATAAACCCTTGCATATGCTTCTCCCTTGCCCCACGCACGTGGGAGCCAGGTTTCTCTCCTAAGCACCTCTAGGCATGGCCAGGTAAACAGGGATTCTCATGTGGGCTGAGAAATCCACTCTAGCCAAAGCAATATGGATGAGTAGATGCTAAAAATTGCCAATAATTTTAGAAAAACTAACAGAATGAAATAGAAGCACCAACTCACCTCCAGAATTTACACCTGAAGAAACAGAATTCATACAACGGAGAACAGAAAGAAAGAAAGAAAGAAAGAGAGAGAGAGAAAAAGAGAGAGAGAAAGAAAGAGAGAAAGAAAGAAAGAAAAGAAAAGAAAGAAATGTTTTTTTAATAAATATAATTAATATCCTCAGAAACAGTTGAGACAGCTGCATATCCAGGTAGGTATAGAGATAGATAGACAGACAGACAAAACTTCTAAGTAGTTCTTAGAAACTAAAAGGATTCTTGGAGACTAAAATATTGATTAACAAAAACTAAAACCCAATAGAAGATATAATTTCCACCCATCAGCTTTCTTTTTTTTTTATTCACCCATCAGCTTTCCTAAATGGAAAAATTTGACAATATCTAGGGTTGGTGAAGATGTGGGGAGCCACAAATTCTCAAAGGCTCCTGGTAGGAATACATACATGCATGCCATCTTGTAGATCATCTTTGGAGAACAATTTAACAGTTTTTCTAATAAATTGAAAATGTGCATATCATTTGATGCAGCAGTTCCTTCTCTGAGTATATAAACCTTAGAGGAACTCTCACACATGCACAAGTAGACAAGTACATGTGTTTTCTGAAGTGTTATTTCTCATAGCAAAAAAACTCAGAAACAGCTGAAATATCTATCACTAGAGGAATGAATAAATGCATTGCACATATTCCCACAAGGGTCTATTACATGGTGGTTAAAATGAATGAACTAGATACCTAACAACTTAAATAAATTTTCCAAAACTTACTGTTGAGTGAAAAAAACTAGCTACAGAAAGGTAAATCCAGTGTGATACTATTTATCATAAAATGCTAAAACAAAGCAAAACCAAAACCAAAAAACTAGGGAAGACTGAGGAGTGATGGTGGAATATATATGTAAACACATAATGCTTATGATAGTAATTGCTCTGGGGAAGATGAAGGAGTAGAGAGAAGAGTAAATTTAGTAGGGAGAGGAATAAATATTATCAGTAATATTTTATTAGAAAGGAACCAGAGCAAATATGACAAGACGTTAGTGTTTATCATTTCTGAGTGATGGGTGCATGGGTGTTTGTTATATTATCTTCTGCAATTTTCTATGGCTTACAACTTTTTCAAATGAAAAAATCCCCACAAATGAAGGACTGATAAATAAAATGCATACAAGTGAAGAGTGCATTAACAAATTGGAATGTTGAAACACACAATCTACCCAATACATAGTGCAAAATTCCAACCATTGAAATGTGGGAGATAGAAAAGTGAATTAAAACAAACAAACAAACAGAACCAGAGGGCACCTGGCTAGCTCAGTCAGTGGAGTGTGCTAATCGTGATCTCAGGGTTGTGAGTTCAGGCCCCACATTTCATGTAGAGATTACTTGAAAATAAAAAAATCTTAAAAAACAACAACAACAAAGAAACAGAACCAGAAGTTCCAACCTCTGTCTCAAAAAATATCCAGAAAAAAATGGATAGAGAAAATAATCAAACAAATTACACACAAAAATTTCAAACCTAAAGAGATTCTTAAGTCTTCATATTAAAAGAACCCACAAAGTATTAAAAAGAAACACAAGAGAGGAGTGTGGAGGATTTGGCCCTGGGCATATTGGTAAAATTTCCATGCATAAAGAGAACCAATTCCAAAGAAGAAAAAAATCCCAATAGTTTGACTTCAAAGGAAGAACAGAGGGGCATCAGACTTCTCAAGTGCAATAAGTATAAAATTCCATAAGATGTAGTGCCATAAAGTTCTGTAGGAAAAAAAGATTTTGAATCTAGAATTCTATACCCTGGCAAAAAATGATTTAAGTACAGAATAGAAGCAATTTTAGAAAAACAAGGACTCAGAAAGTTTCTTTCCATGAATGCTTTCTGAAAGGTTCTCTAGCAGATGTACTCCAACAATAGGAAAAATGAATCCAAGGAAGAGGAAGATAGGTTACAAGCCAGAGAAGTGTGCAAAGAAACTAGTAAAAGCAGTAAAGTCCAAATGACCACCAAAAACATGGCCACGAAGCTTAATGAATTGTTAAGAAAAAATTCCACCTGTTAAATTCCAAAAGATTTCAACAAAACTTGGGAATGGGTGAAAGGAGAGTAAGTGGAGGTGGGGGGGGGCAGGAAAGACAGATGAAGTATCAAGGTCGAACCTTTTTTTTTGAGAGACAGAGAGAGAGCATGCAGGGAGGAGCAGAGAGAATCCCAAGCAGACTCCCCACTGAGCATAGAGCCTGACACAGGGCTCCATCTCACAACCCTGAGATCATGACCTGAGCCAAAATCACAAGTCAAGTGCTTAACTAACTGAACCACCCAGGTGTCCCACAAGGTCTAACCTTCTAAATGGGGGTAGGTCATAGATACTGATTGGCTCTCAACACTGATGGAAATACAGTCAAATATGCTGAGTAAAGTGTAAAAAAAAAGAAATGCTTGAAGAAAGAATAAAAACAGAATGTATGTTTAGCAAACTACTAATGAATAAAAAGGAAAAAAATAGACAATAGCCAATTTATTATAGTTTGACCCTTCCTATCCTCAAAGTGGGAAGCAAATGCTCAAATCCAGAGTGATTCTACAACAATTATTCAGGTTTGATTTTAATCACCCAGCATCTGTGTCTATAGTAACTGAAAGAGGAAACCCCTAAGCCAGTGGTTCTCAGGGTTGTAAAAATAGAGATTGCTGGGCCCCACTCTCAGAGTTTCTGACTCAGTAAATCTAGGGTGGGGCCCAAGAATTTGCATTTCTAAAAAGTTCCTGGATGATGCTGATATCGTGGTCCATGGACCACAGTTTGAGAAGTACTGCCTGTAGTAAATGAATCACGCATATTGATTGTCATTGTTTGCTGATTTTCCTCTTAGGAGGAAGTTCTCAAATAGCATATTTCTGGGACACAGTGGAGGGAAGGCCTGTTTCACCTGTTCCTGATAAACAAAAAGAGGTCATTTTTTTTATTCAGAAGAATATCTTTCAAGGCAGCCTGTTGCTGATGAAGGCACTCCTAAAGTAATTTTTTAAAAGTTAGATAAAAGGAAGCGGGGGAAGTTGCAGAAGCCAGGTCACCCAAGTGGAAATACTGGTTGAACATGGCTGGGAACATCCTTCTCTTCCTCTAGGTAGGCATAAAATAAACATTCTCTGACATTCATATGTGTATTTCATAAGGCATTTTTTAAAAAATGTCAATTGTATTAGAATTCTTTGTTTTGATTTTTAAAAAACCTAAATTTAAACGGATTTAACAACAACAAAAAGTTATTGGTTCCTATAATTCAAATCCCAAGGGTTAACTAGCTTCAGGCACAACTAAATCCAGGGGTTCAACTGATGCTCTCAGAGCTTCATTTCTCTGTCTCTTCGCTGTTTTTCTCTCTAATGGCGTTGCTCTTTGGTGGGTATTTACCACTGGCAGCCCCTAGGAGCTGGAAACTTAAACTTGCCTTTATTAGCCAGGAATCCTAGTAGGAAAAGAACTCCTCCACGTCGCCAGCAAGAATTCCAGGTTTGGCTCCCATTGGCCAGTCTGCCATCATGTGCTATTATCATTGAACCAATCAGGGCCCAGGAGGACTACTCTGATTGGCCAGACCAGTTCAAGGTGGCTGTGGCCAGCCCCACCCAAATCAGAATTACGGAGAGTGGGGGAGGGGCGGCTCCACAAAGGAACCTTGCTGCCTACAGACAGAAGCAAGCCAGGAGCGAGCAGGCAAAAGCAATATGTGAACCCAGAGCTGTTTTTATCTTGTCGATTAACAATACATTAAAAAACAAGATAAATAAAATAAAATTACTATGTAATCTCAAGATCATTTCCTAAGGGAAAGCCTGTTTTAACCATGAAAGAAAACAGAAAAGAAAGTATCCAAGTAAAAAGCTCTCTTTTCTTTAAATAAAGGTAGCTTTATGCAAAACTCAATCCATTTTCCTGTTTTTATAAAAATTTCACTTAGACATGGGGCGCCTGGGTGGCTCAGTCGTTAAGCGTCTGCCTTCGGCTCAGGTCATGATCCCGGGGTCCTGGGATCGAGCCCCGCATCGGGCTCCTTGCTCTGCAGGAAGTCTGCTTCTCCCTCTCCCACTCTCCCTGCTTGTGTTCCCTCTCTCACTGTGCCTCTGTCAAATAAATAAATAAAATCTTAAAAAAAAAAAAAAATTTCACTTAGACAGAAAATGCATTTATTTTCTATGCTCCTAACTCTTGCCTCCCAATAGGCACTGTGTCTAGAAGCCACAAAAATATTTTAATTTTAATTTCTTTTAAAATCAGAATAAAAATGATTATTATTATGAATACATAATAATGAAGACAAGCTATATTACATTCATCTTTATACCAATGCAGTCATACAATATATATCTATTTTATTATTTTTTTTTTTATGGAGGAAAAAGGCCCATGAACACAAATGTACCATGAGCCTGGGAAAGTTCTAATGTGGTCCTACCCTCATCCTTTTTTCCTCAAAGCCCTTCCCCAATTTTCTGAAGGTAAATGTCATGTTCTGTCATCTCCCGAAGAAGTCAACTCTGCACCCGCATTGACTAGCCAATGTGTTACCTTCTTTGAGCAAAGAGAGTCTTAAGCCACTTGGAATGACTGCTTCCTTAAAAGGCTTAATGGAGGCATGGGGGGCAGCTCCTGGGAAGTGATGCAGACGCGAGGGATGCTTGGTGTGTCAGAAGGGAATCACCTAACACAACTTTTTTCACTGCATTCATTTCCCAGTCTAATATCTATACAGGTTTCCCCTACTATCCGAAAGTGGGACATTCTTATGAAAGCTTTCCTGATACCTTAGGATGCATCTCGCTAATGGATGCACAGACTAAACTGAGATAAAGCCCAGATGCTCACAGACACAGTTCAAAGCTGTGGCGGCAGATGCTGAGATGCTGGTGGAGTTCAAGGGGAAGGAGCGTGCGGCACCACTCTCACTGCTGGGGTGCATGCTAACCTTGTAACAGCTTGAGAGGCGAAACAAATGTTTAACTATTTTTGCTCTTTGCCTTTTTTCATAAAAGCAATTTTCCTCTTGGGATTCCTTTCAGTTAGTGAAAACAGGTACTAATGGAAGTCTTCTGTAAAAGCAAAATGACGTAACGTGAACTTTCGAAAAGCGGGGCAGACCTGTATTTTATTCACTGATATTTACCTCTGTGCCAGGTACAGTCCTAAGAGCTTGTCTATGCCTCTCGAATTGGATTGCCCCAACACTTGATGACTAGCCGAGGTACGTAAGGTGAGCTAACTCCCAGGGTCACATAGGAGAGAAGAGAAACTTGAACCCAAACTTGAACCCAGGCCTACCTAATTCCAAAGCCATGATCTTAAATGCTATAATACACTCCTTCTGACTTTTCTAAAGTCCTAGTTTCCATGTTCTTCCTGAAATGGACAAGGAGCCAACGGTAGGTGGGGTGGGGAGACCCCTCTTCCCGTGCCCAGTGTCCTCTGCCTTCTACCAGATTGATGCATTTCACAGGGAAGAACAAACTTCTTCATAAAACAATTAGTCATAAAGTCGAAATTTCCTACGCTCACAGCCTTATTATTTCCATGTATCTTTTTTATCCTTTTACCTATGATTTAATTTTTCTGTCTAGCGACTCCACAGCGAACTCCCATTAGCACCGAAAGCCGTCTACCCACTCAGATGAGCTTGACTCATGCACCATATGTGCCCCACTTTATCCATGTGGCTCCAGGCGCTCACATTTTCCTCAAGGTCTCCTCGGCAGGCCTGTGGGACACCAGCAGTGGTATCCTGAATTCCCCTTCTACCGACACCACCCCCTTCCCTGCTCACAGCACTCAGCCTGCTATAATTAAACAAACAGGGTTATTTGTGACATCCTGGTTTACACATCAACAAGTTATTTTCTCTGATTTTGCTATGGATGGATTTGCTCTGCTTACATTAAACAAAAACAGCTCACCCAAAAATGCAGAGTAAGCAAGGCGGAGGCAATGTGGCCCAGCAGCTGCCTCTTTCCCCACGACGCAAGACCGAGCCTTCCCTTTCCCAGACGCCTTGGCTCAGAGGAGCCAAGCCAGGCGGCTCTGGAGGAAAGAGCCATCAAGGATCAGAATGCCGAATGGGAAGAGAGGGCTCCAGAAACACGGAAAGGTCAGATGGGAGTTTAATTTGGAGGATTCCAGACTAAACAGCACAGGGGAGTCGTGGAAGCATGTGGGACTCCCCCAAGCAAATGTGTCCTACCAAGGGCACTGTTCTTGGTCTCCGGCAAATCGATCACCTTGGCGGCTCCACGGTGAGGTCCATGTCAGGGGGCAGGATTGAGGGAAAGGGGCTCGGGTCCACTACCTCTTCTCTGGCCAGATATGTCCTGCCTGTCCGTCTGCCTCTGGACATGCCTTGCTCCATCCACCCCTCGCCACAGCCATGAGGGCCTTCTAAAAGGCAAAGTAGTTGATGCCACTCATCTGTTTAGATGGAGCCTCTTGGAGCTCAAGCAAAACCCTAGCTCCTTAAAATGGCTCTCTTTGCCCTTTGAGATCTAGTCCCTGCCCTCCAATGCTGCTTGACCTCACCTCACTCCTCACCCCATTCTCGAGGCCTCAGTAACAGGAAAGTTCGAGTTCTACAAATGTGTCCTTTTGCACATGCTGTTCCTTCTCCTTGAACACACTCCCTCCAGCCGCCTTTGCTTGATTCCCTTCAAGTCTTCCTTTTGCTGGTTCCTCTCCACACTTGACCAAGCTCTAAGTCTTTGTGTTCTAATGGTCTGTCTCCACACCCACCTCCCTTAAATGGTCAGCTCCACAAGGGCTGGGTCACGTCGACCTTGGTCTCTTTTGGGTTCCAGTGCTTGTCCACCCGCCCAGCACATTGGAGGTACTCCACAGATGTCTGCTGAATCAATGAATGACTCTCTCTTGTGTCTAGCATCTCCTTCCAGGTACCTGGCCTTTTGCAAGTATCTGGTTCAAAAGCAGAGGCCACACTGTCACTCCAGATCAGAGACAATCTATATCCATCCACAATAGAAGATATAAATAAATTATGGCATAGTCACACAGTAACAACCGTAAAGGGGATGTGCTCTATATGACTGCATCCAAAAACGGGGATGCTTGGCACAGATAAAATGCTGGAAGATGCCAGACATGAAGGAGGATACATGTTAGTATTCTATTTATATAAAGTCCAAAAACAGGTAACAAATCTGTGCAGATAGTAGTCAGAAGAGTGCTTCACAGGGGGGCTGGCGTGTTCGGCTTCAAGGCCTGCATGTCTAGTAATGTACATAGGCACATGCAGCGTGTGAACGTAAATACAAATATATATTTACATATCTCAGTGAATAGATTTTATACATATTATACTTATAGAGGTAAGTATTAAATCACATATATTTATAAATATATTATAAAGTATAAATATATAAATTATATTTATAAATATTATATATAAATGTGTGCATATAGATCTATATATAAACTAGTTGAATAAAAAGTAAACAAACAAACTAGGGGCCAGTGTGGTGCTGGGGAGGAACCAGGTTCTCTGTCCCTCTGTCCTTCCTATGGGACCACCTGGGGTCTGTCCCTTCTCTCAACAGGCTGCATCACTGGTGGCCAGAGGGTATCATTCCTGCTCTCTTGGCCCCAGGTTCGTATCCCTCTGCCAGGATTCCTCCAACTGGAAGCTGCCTCTGTCCTGCCTCCAAAGGCCCCAACTCTGGGGAATGGAGATGTGTGCTTGCTGTGAAGAGTGGGCTTCCTGAAGACCCTGGGGACCGCCCCCTGCCGGAAGAGTTTGGACCTGCAGGAGGGCCTCTGGAAGTGAGCCTGGAAGACACGTGGGAGACGGGAATTGCTCTGCAGAGAGGAGGGGAGGGTGAAGGCTTTGGACATGGGAGAGAATCCAGAGGAGGGTGTGGGGAAGGGTGGTGAGAAGCAGAAAGGAAGCAAGAGTGAGTGAGATAGGATGTGGCCAGGGCATCATGTGGTGACATTCTCAGTGTCAAGGGTGGCCAGGAGACTTTAGATGCAACACTCAACTTTAAGCAATTTTGCTTTGGAAACCCCTCTGTGTCCCCTTCCTCCCAAACCTCCAAAATAGTTTGCTACACACACACACACACACACACACGGTGCTGTCCGAGTTGGGATTTAGGAAGGGAATCCAAGATCCCCCATGTCTGGTTCACTGAGGTAGCGAACAGGGAGGGACAGGGAGCCGGTCCTGAAATCGTGGCCGGAACGCAAAGCTGACCTGTGACTGAGGGGCTGTGATCCTCTCAGGACTCCTCACAAATCCTGGGGACGATTTTGGATTTGCATGGAATACTAAGGGCTGTCAGCCGATCTTATTTAGATTTTAAAGGGCTAGGAGATCACAGAGGACATCAAGGTCATGTATTAGTACATTTAAGTAGCTATTAAAGGTCTTAACTCCTCTACTTCATTATAAGTCCCCTGAAGGCAGAAATTGTTTATCTCGGCGTCTCCCACGAACCCCAGAGCCTGGTCTGGAATAAATCCATCTCCTGAAGTCTCTGAGAGGGACAGGTTGACACACAATACTTTATACACCGTATCCTTCGAACATACCTGCAGGTAGGTACCCCCTTGTCACAGCGGCCCAGAAAGAATGAGCTACCCCAGCTCCCTTTTGTGACTTGACAGCCTCACGATATTTTCATGCGTGTAACTGTGCCTGGTTATAAGCCAGGGAGGAGGGTGTGTGGAGATGCCCATTTCTCACTGAGGAAAGGAAAGTTCAGGGAGGGGATGGAGCTTCTTCCAGACACCCCATTAGTAATGGGGACAAACAGAATGATTGCTTTCTTTCTATTGGCCACATCACACTTCTAAATTACTTCCCAATCACTTGAACACTCACAAAACGACTGCCCCCCAATCTGTGGCAAGCCTTCTCAGGAGGATACGTCCCTCTGCCCTTCTCCCTCTCTGCTGTTCGGAGCCACTCATGCATCACATGGCTGGGGGTCAACCGGGCTGAGAATGGACCACCACCCACAGCCCGCTTAGGGTGCCACTACCTCCAAATGACCCTGTCCAGAAGCACCTTGGGGCTCCCATTCATTCATTCACTCATTTGAGTTGGCCAGGAGGAAGGGTGACGCAGAGTATTCTAGGAGGGGGGAGCAGCACGTTTAGCAGCCTGGGCGCCAGAAAGAGCCCAAGACGTTTAGCGAATTGTGACTGGTTCAATTCGACTGCACGCAGAGCGGACAGAAGTGAGGGGAGAGGGTGGGACTTGCCTCGCCGGGCCCACCTGTGGTTCCATGGGACACAGGCACGTTGGTCAGGTGAGAACACAGTTACTTCCGATAGCACGGCTCGGCTCTCCTGGGCGCGGCATACGCCAGCAGTCTGCCATGCCCGCCAGCTCAGAGGCACGTCCCAAGCCCTCCGAGTGGACACTGGTGCCTCTTTCACCAGATTTAAGAATAGAAACCCCTGCCCCCATCACCTCCATGGGGTAGTGCTCTCCAAAACCCTTTCCCCAAACCCAGCCCTCTTTTGGAGGAGACAGTCATCGAAGGGTCACAAACTGATTTTTCCATCCACCTTTTACAAGTCCTCGATGGTGGCGTTGGAACCTGGCTTCTACCATCTATGATACACTTCACACGTAAGCCTGTCACTGAAGTCCAGAGGGAACCACAGAAAGGATGGGTAAGAGGTAAGAGGGCCAGGAAGCCAAAGAATGAGCCTCAGAGAGGAGAGGCCCGGCAGGAGAGTTCATCCAAGGGCTCGGAGTGGGGCAGCACAGTCTGTGTATGCAGCTCAGCCTCCGGAGTCTGCAAGGCTGGGGTTCAGGTCATGGTTCCCCAACAACCGCAGCGTCCAAGTCTCTTTTCTCATGATACGGGAATCGTAAGACCTAACTCACAGGACAGATGACAAAAGACACGGTGAGTCTGATCGATCGGTAAAGGTAACATGGTGCAAACCCAGCAGCCAGCCCTCCGTGAGAGCTGGGGATCCCAGCACTGGTGGCTTTGGCTTCAACCTACACGGTCTTTATATGGCTAAGAAGGCCCTGAGATTACAGCCTGCCAGGCTCCCAACTCCTTCGCCCATCAACAGCTTTCAGGCACTTCTAGGTCAGGGACATTCTTTTTTTCCTTTTGACTCCTGATTTACCACCAATCCAAGATGCGGGCTTGAACATTCTGAAATCTGAGCAACAAAGAAAAGAATCATGATCTAACATAGGAAAAAAGCACAGAAAAATCTGCCTCTGCCCTAAACTATCTGGCTATGAAGCCTTGGACAGTGTAGTCTAAACTCTGGGCCTCAGTTTCCTCCTTTAGAAAAGGAGAATAAACTTTTAGACATGCCAAACCAAGTACTGACCCTGCCCTCACAGACAAAAGCTAGGCTCAGATGGACCCGGTGGCCCTCTGCCTCATCAGCATGTTGTATGAATTTGCTGGGGCTGCTAGAACAACGGACCACAGACCGAGGGCTTAAACAACAGCATTTATTGTCTCTCAGTTCTGGAGGCCAGAAATCTGAGATCATGGTGTTGGTTAGGTAGGTTCCTCCTCAGTGGGTTGTGGGGGAGAATCTGTTCCATGTGTCTCCCCTAGCTTCTGTGGGGTTTCCTGGCAATCTTTGGCATCCTTGGCTTCTAGAAGCATCACTCCCACCCCTGCCTTCATTCTAATGGCATCCTCCTTGTGTGTGTGTGTGTTTGTGTCTGTCTCCAAATTTCCCTTTTTTATCAGGACAGCAGTCATATTGTATTTGGGGCCCACCCTACTCTAGTAGGACCTCAACTAATGACTTCTGCAATGACCCTATGCCCAAGCAAGGTCATATTCTGAGGTATCAGGGGCCAGGATTTCAATATATGAATTTTGAAGGGATACAGTTCAATCCAGAGCAAGGCAATCAGCCTGACCTCAGTTTCTTTGCCTCTAAAATCAGCGATAAGCCCGAGGGATAAATGGGACAACGTGTGTGAAGGTCCCTGACACATAACAGGTGCAGCACAGAGTAGGAGCTCAACGAATATTGATTCCTTCCATCAGCAGAAATGCCCAAAGCCCCACTCTGTGTTTCTTTACTCTGGCTCTCCCCACTCCCCACCTCCCTCTTGCACCATGAGCCCACAAAGTGATTTCACTCAACCTTAAGAGTCGAATCTATTCTCTAAAAGGAAGTTTTTGCTGTAGAAGTCTGTGTAGGGGAACTACTTGGGTACTCCTGACACTGTGGCACATTCCTGATCCAAAAAGCCCAGCCTTGCCATGAAGATAAAGGATGTGACAGCTGCGTGGAGGGTGACACTTTTCAGGCACTGCTCAGGACCGTCGGCAGACTAGAGCATGAACAAATGCACCCTCCTGTCTCTCCTTCACTCCCCGTCTTGTCGGCTTTGATTCACAGGCTGTATAATTCAAGTCATTAATTTTTTCCATTCAGTGCGCTGCCAATTTCTTCTCATTTTGTTCCTGGAAATCTCTTGTGTGCGTCTTCTAAATTTAAAATAAATACACTGTACATAATTGGATGCTAACCAGACAACACTGAGCAATCATACGTTCTCATTGATTCTGCAGATGTAGTCGCCTCAAACATGAGTGGGAAAGGTCTCTGTGTGTTCCAGATGAAATGTTAAATGGGACAAGCTGCCTTCACGTTCTTCAGGATCAGTATCAGCCTTTAGAATATTTCCCTTTATAAACAACAAAGTTCTTGCGCCAAAAGTAACATCCAAATTGTTCTAGTTGCTACAGTGTTGTGCTCCCAGGGCTGAGTGGAAAGAGCTTAAGTATAGACCTGAAGAGATCAGAGAGCTCTGTCTGCAAATCCACCACGAAGAGGGTATATAACACCAAATAAGCACTATGCTGTGAATTTCAGCTATGCAATTAAGAGACTGTCCCAGATCTTTTTTTTTTTTTTCTTTTCTTTTCCAAAACATGGATGCATCCTTGAGATGATATTTAAGGTCAGGAATATATTAAGTAGCATCTTGTGGAAGAGACAGAAACACACCGTGAAGAATCCATTTGTTTGCTTCCATTTCCTGGTCCTCTTGTTGGTAGGGGTCATGTGATAAGTTCTGGCCAATGAAATGCGAGCAGCCACGATGGGCGTCACTTTGGGGTGGGGGGAAAGTCCATGCACAATTCTCCAGACTTTCCTCCTCACACCTGGTGACAGAAGGTGCCACATATTCCAGGTGGTGGAGCCTTCATCAGGCTATGGCCCCGAGTGACCTGGTGGGGGAGACCCTCCTGCCAATCTGTGCAGGACACATAGCAGGTGTGAGACAGGAACCTTTGATGTGTTAAGACACTTAGATTATTTCTAATACAGCATATTCCAGCTTGGCGCGTATAAACCTTATAGAGAAAAAATCATTTCCTTTTAATTTCTACTTAATTCTTTGTCAAGGAGAAAGTCTTAGTTGGTGGTAGTAGGTCTTTAGCACTTCTCTTTCTTTTATAATCTCATTTTTCAACCGAATGAGATCAGACTTTGGGCTCAGTGTCCCTCACAGGCAGTAATAAGCAGTGTGTTAGTCTGCTCCGGCTGCCACAACAAGGTACCACAGACTGGCGGGCTTAAACAGCATTTATTTTCTCAGGGTTCTGGAGTCTGGAAGTCCAAGATCAAGGTGTCAGTGGGCTTGGTTTCTTCTGAGGCCTCACTCCTTGGCTTATCTTCTTGTTTTGTGTTCATTGCTCACCTCTCTATGGTGCACATGTCTGGTGTCTCTGTATCCTAATCTCTTCTTATAAGGGCATCAATCATATTGGATTAGGGCCACTTTAACAATCCGACTTTAACTGAAATAGCTCTAAGGTTCTATCCCAAAATCACAGCCTGAGGTACTAAGGGTTAAGACGTCAACATAAGAATTGGGGCAAGGGGAGCACAATTCAGCCAATAAGACCAAGCTAGATTTTTATTTAGCTTTCACTGGCTTTTGGAGGGGTGGGGATCGCTTTCTACTTATGGCAAGCCATGCCAGTTTTCCACTGATTATGATGCATAGTTTTCTTAAAATATAAATGCATTTAAGTAGAAAGATTGACTTAAAGAAACATGTAAGAATTAATAGTATGCCCAAAACTGTGATGAGAGATGCAAATCACTAAATTTTGGGAAACATTGGCTAAGTGATTTCTAAAGCTTGTCCCAATTCATACAGCTTTTTCTTATATAATTTTATTCATTTATGCATCCATTTAACTGAATGCCTATTAAATACCTCATTGGTGTGAGACACCAGAGTGGTTATAGAGTCAAATAAATAGTGCTATGAGAGCAGAGAAGGAAAAAGTTTAATTCTGCATGGGAGAATCAGGAAAGACTTCCTGGAGGTGGTGATAAACAGTATAGTTTGGACTTCTCAGCCATACCCAAACCCACAGACCACAAACACTGTCTCCTCATCCTTGACTCGGTATTTTTTGAATTTTGAATGTGTGCTTAACCCTGTGATAGGTGATTCCCAGAAGATACTGTAGCTTTAAGAATAGGGAAGTTGCTAATTAGCTGCAGAAATCATGCATAAAATTCATGACTTGCATTTAAGGTTGTACTTCCCCCAGAGATGATTTTTTAAATGTTTGGGGGTTTTTTTCCCCTTGATTAGGAACCTTATGTTTTCCTAGAGTCTAGTTGTCTGATATAAAATACAGATTGGAAAAATTCAGTCATAATTGCGAAAATATATTTCTTAATCAAATGTAACCACAGGGGGAAAACCTTTCATTGAATAAGCTTTTCTGAGAGGCGAATATTTATTTGGGGGTTAATTCATCAGGCACTTTCATCATTAGTCCCTGACTTGGTCATTCGATGAAGTACAAATATTGAGCTCCTACTATATGTGGGGACTGTCTAGAAGCCACAGATACTGTGAGGAATCAGGCTGGCTGGGTGCTCTTTCATGGGGCTTACATTCTAGCAGGAGAAATGGACAACAAGCAAACAAGTAGATACATGGGAGGATATCAAGATGAAATAAATGCTGGGAGAGAATTAGAACCAGGAGACATGGTAGGGGATAATGGGGGTAGGGGGAGGTGGCTGCGTTAGATTGGGATGCTGGGCAAGACTCTCCAAGGGGCTTCTTAAGGTGAAATGTAAGGGACAAGAAGAAGTCAATGGGAAGAGGATTCCAGGCCCAGCGAATTGCTGGCTAAAGGCCCCAAGGTACAGATGAGCGGGTGTGTTTGAGGAACAGAAAGCAGACCTGTCTCTGCAGCCTTGTGGGCAGAGGAGAGTTGGGGATGTTGAGGTCAGGGAGAAAGGCAAGAGCCAGACTCAAGCCTGGCCGTCTGACTTTTCCTCCAGCAGAGCACACATCGTAGAAGCGACTTGCCAGTGCTTTCAAAAAAACATTTTCAGGCATTCGCTCTTCTCTCATGCTAGTCTCCTAGCTTTTAGCTGACTTTCTCCTTCCAGCAGAAAAATGTAAGTAATTTTTCCCCCCAACTAAGATGTATAATCTTTTCTTCTTCTCTAGAGATTAGTCAGCTACGAGGAACGATTTTAGGAAATAGTTCATTTGTCTCATTCCTAATTAGTGGAGCAATTACTCCTTTTTCTCTTATGAGCATTCTTTAAAAAACAATAGCATAACTTTAATAATCCTGTCTGTAGTGTTATTTTTGTGGGAAAGCTAGTGCTAAGGGAACCATATGGGTGAACTGGTCTACGGAACCTCTGGGGTTTGGTGAGAGCAATTGATGAGCTGGGAACAGTGGGCAAATGTGGCTCTTTCTTTTCTGCAGCCTCACCTGGTCACCTGTTTCTCTTCATTCCCGCTGGCACCATCCCAGATGAGACCTCTTTATTTCACAACTGGATTGTTGCAACAGTGGGTCCCTATGCCTCTGAGCTATTTTCATTCTCGTTTCTTCTGTGTGCTACTCTCAGATTCATCTTCCTAAAACACCTCTTCAGTCATATCATTCCCTCACTAGAGAACTTACAATGGCTCCCCATTGCCTCCCAAATCAGGCTCCTCGGTCTGGCATCCACCCTCACAAATGTGGCCTTTTAGATTTATGTGAGCAAATACGGTATTTCTTTCAAGGTAATGTGTTTCAGGTTCCAGCAGAGCACCTCTGATTTGTGTAAAACATTCTTCATGCTGGAAATGTCAGCATCGCCTGTAAGAATTCATGAAAGTGGAGAAGCAAACAAAATTAATAATATATAAAAGCAAGCAGTTCCGCCCAACTAACCAATCAGGTGTGACACGCAGGATGCACACCACAAAGGTCGGACCAGGTGGGGACAAAGGAAAATTGGCTGTAAGGTTCAATTCACACAAAGGAAATATTCCACCGGGTTAGAAGGTTGGCTGTGTGCAGACACATGCGGCTCAGGAAAATACTGAATCCGTGTTTAAAATAGGTCTTCTATTAACCTGCATAGCACAGATGCTGCACGAAACGCACCTCCGGAGCTCAGCAGTCTGACCCCGTAGCTCATATCTTGCTCACGTTGCAGTGGGGGGTGGGGTTCCCAGACAGGTGTTTCTGGTCCACGGGCAGCTTTCTTCCACCGGGTAATTCAGAGTCCCTGAGTGGTCGGCGTCATCTGCTGGAGGAGGGGAAAAGCTCTGGTGTGGAGAAGGCACACCTGCTTCTGAACAGTCCTGGCCCAGAAATGGTACTTATTGCTGGGGCTCAGTCCTCTTGGTTCGAACAATGGCCCCTGGACACAAGGGCGTCTGGGAGAGGAGTCCGTGGCTGGGCAGCCGCTTTCCAATAACAGCCCTGTACTGTGGGACGGGGAGCGAGGATTTTGATAGGCAGCTAGGTGCTGCCTCTGGCATGTTTATATCAAGATCTATGGTCATTTAGTCCTCGGGCTAAATGTTACCTGTAATGTTGTGGCACTTGGGCAGAACCTGATAAATAAAAGCACACTTATTTTCCTAAAAGCTAGGTTTTATCCTATCACTTCACTTGGTTAGCGCCTAGCCAGTCTCCAGATGTCAGCTCGGTTGTCACATCCTTAGTGCAGTTTTTCCTCGTGTGTCTGCCTAAGTCACAGTTCTGTTCTCTGCGAGCTTCTAGCCCCCACACGCTTCGCATCTGCAGCACAACATTGGTGCAGCTCACGCTCGTGTGCACAAAGGTTGGATGGATGCCCGTCTCCCCCATCAGACTCTAAGTTCTACGAGGGCAGGTCTTTCCAACTGTTTTTCCACTGCCTCATTCCCAATCCCTAGCACAGGGGCACGCATACATATAGTTGGCGCTCAATATCTAATGACCAGCTTAGTCAACTTGATAATGTTTGTTTGTTGTCGAAAAATTGGAAATACAGATATAGAACAAGAAAATGAATCTTAAAACTCATCCGAGGGAAGCCTGGGTGGCTCAGTTGGTTAAGCGACTGCCTTCGGCTCAGGTCATGATCCTGGAGTCCCGGGATCGGGTCCCGCATCGGGCTCCCTGCTCAGCGGGGAGTCTGCTTCTCCCTCTGATCCTCCCCCTCTCATGCTCTCCGTCTCCCATTCTCTCTCTCAGATAAATAAATAAAATCTTTAAAAAAAAAAACAAAACTCATCCAAAACTCTTCTATCAGTCAACAACTACTGAGTTCATGCTGCGTAACAAGTCCAAAAATCTCAGTGTCTTGCGACAACAAACGCTTATTTGAGTTTTGTGAGTTGGCTATCATGGCTTGGCTTCAGGCTTTGGGTAAATCCAAGTCTACTCCTCATATTTCTTTGGTCAAGATCGAAGCTTAAAGATTAGCCACTACCTGGGGTGGGTTGTTCTCACGGTGCCAGACAACTGGGCAGGTGGTCAAGCCAATCCACATGAGCACATTTAAAACCTCTACTCAGGGATGGTGTAGGTTTTGACTGTTCACATTCCATTGGGCAAAGCAGTATGGTCATGTGAGACAAGGAAAGACTCTGCTCAGTGAACTTGGCAGGAATAGGGGGAAATGGGAGACTTATAAAAAAAAAATAGGGCCATTCACCCCATTTGCATCCTGAATTTTTTCTCCATATGTTTAAATATTATGTGTGTGTACATAAATATTTCAGTATTTCTTAGTGTCCACTAACAGTATAATACTTAATATTAGAGAGATCCTGAGGGGAGGGGCATTGCTAATATATGGGCGCCAATGGATATAGGGTATTTTATTAATTGCTCTACTGACTCACCAAAAAAAAAAATGCAAAATAACCTTTCAATCCAAACAGTGCTGAAACCATGCCCTGGCTTTATTTATAGCTACTTTTAAAAATAAATGAATTGTGACTCATTAATAAGTGTAGCAAGAATAACAAAGCTGCGACTTCCTGCCTTCAAATGCTGCCATTCCCAAACCATTCTAGAAAGAAACTCACACAAACATTTCGTCACCACTCAAGCTGGTTCTGGTGCCTAACAGTTCTCGGTGATGAGAAGTCCTTTGATGTCTCAGCAGTAGACACAGAAAACAATAGGTCATCCCTACCACGAGCCCTTCCTTCAGATCCCCTTTATATACCTTGCAAGTGACAGGAGCTGATTTCTTCTATGGATCAACAATAACCAAGTACTTAAAAGTCTCTCTCTCTCTCTCTCTGTCTCTCTCTGTAAGCTTTTGGTGTATTCAAATACAACCGAGGCCTTAAATCCTGACTTATTAAATAAGAAGGAAATGGTTTACTGTGATCTTACACTGAAGCTGCTCAGATGTCAGGCTGAAATGTGAATCAGAAAATCAAGGAGAAAGGACATCTTAAATGCCTCTTGGCACATGTATATTTGCTGGGGGAAAACGTACTTGTTCAAACATTGATGTTGCTACATTTCCACTTCTACCAAAGCTAACAAATACTACACATGGATTCTTTTACCCTGTTTCCTTTGTATTATTTTTGCCACCTTCTTTCTATCTTGAAAGGGGGCTAAGTTAAAATAAATGTAACACAAGACTCAAGGTTCAAGTTAACTCTAATTAGAAGTTTCAGATTTCAAGCAACCAAAAAGCCAGCCGGAGTGACCCAGTCTCTCCATAGCAGGTGTAGGAGACAGTGTGCAAGAGAGTGCCCGGCCCAGTGCCCAATGTGTAAGTCCCGGCTCCATAACTGTGAGTTCCAACCATTCTCCTTTTCCTCTAAGGAGGAACTGGATTAGGGTCACAGAATTCTATTTTGAGACACTGGCCAGCAAACTGGTGTTATAAAAACAGGAAAACAATCCCCTGTCTTCCCAGACACTCCGGGCCTGTTTGGTTAGAATCTGGCACCTTCTTTCTCCTGCTTGACGAAGACCCCCCCCTCCTTTGCCTTCTTTACCAGGACCATGTGTTCTGCCCTACCTGCCCGCTCCCTCATTGGACGGCTGCCCGTGCCAATGGCCTGTGGTCCTCCCTGAGATGCACTGCCCAGTTGATCTGAAGAGATGGCAATTTTGCAAGACCCTCCCGGGTCTTGACTCCTATCTCACTGCTGCTAATTCCACCAACTGAGAAAAGGTAACACCTAGAAAGCCAAGGAAGGGCATGGTCAATATCAGAGCAGATGGGCTAGACAGTGGCGGAAAATGGTCTCTTAGGAAATGTGCCCTCTGTTTCTGCTTGAGCAGGCTTTTGATTATCTCTTCCTACATAATGAACCACCACCCAAATTAGCAGCCTAAAACAATCACAATCATTTTCTCTCTCTCAGGTCTGTGGGTTGACTAGGTGGCTCTTCTGCGGCTTATGTGTATGCTCTCTCATGTGTTTGCAGCCAGATGGCAGCTGAAGCCGAGAGTCATCTGGATGCTCGGCACTGGGACACCGGGCCTCTTTCTCTCTCTCTCTCTGTGGAGTCTCAGGGCCTCTCCTTCCCACCATGGGTCTCCAGCCGGGAAGTCAGACTTGTCACCTGGCCATTCAGCACCCCCAGAAAGCACAAAGGGGAAGCTGCCGGACCAACTGCAGACTCAGGCACTGGACTGGCACAGTGCTTTTGCTTGGCTAAAGCGATCCCAGGGTCAGTGGAAGGAAAATAAACGCCATCTCTTAGCTGGGGGCAGGGAGCGGGAGACTGGCCAAGATTTTGTGGCCACCTTCATCCACCGCAGGAAGGTTTTTGGAAGGACTTGTTTTTCAATACACTTTCTGTAGCAGTTCACCTAGTGCTGGTGCTTCTTGCTTGGGCACAATTCTCTCGGGTTGCATGCTTATTCTTGGCTTGATCTTCTTGGGCCCTCGGCCTTGCCAACTGTCTTCACTACTCCGTGCTTTCAAGTCATTAGCGGACATGCCTTTCCCTTGGAAAATGGCATAACGTGCATGCGTGAGTGTGCATGTGTGTGGAGTGTGTGCACATACTCACTAGGGAACAAAACAAATGGTAATAAGGAAAGGAAAGCAGTTAAATAACATATAGCCCTGTATGAGGCTGCAAATTCTGGGGACTTCAAGCTCTTTTTGGAGGTAATGTCTGTTAGGTCCTTAAGAAGGAAAAAAAACAACTTAGAGATATCAGGGCATTTTAGTCAATAATTAACATGGCCTACTGGTTTCAGGGACTGTTTTGAGTGGAGAACATATTGAAGAGGAAATTCCCATCTTGCCAACCTTTTCATCAAGCCTATTAAGCTAATGATTTTATTTTAACAGTGGCTTTCCCCACAGCCGGCCCGTCTTGGGTATAGACTGCCAGACATGGTTACTAAACACCCAGAGACTCAAGCAATTATAGACGATGCTATTTTTAAGTCCTCTTGTATCGTCTCCTGGGCAATAAGCTGGCTAACATCAGACCCTCGGGTTCTGGAAGCTTCTGCTCTCACCAGCGTGAGCCCTGACTTCCTTCAGGTACCTCCGGTCACTTTGTCCAGGACTTAGGCAAGAGCTGGATGCCAAGGGGGCAAGGGGGCACTCCTAACCCCAGATGGGACTCTCAGGGAATCTGTGACAATGTGGATGAAGTCTCTAGGCTAACAAGAGCTGTGTCTTTCACTTTCCCGAGTAGCTGCTGGGCAATTTACCACATTCCCTTCCCTTGCCTGTGACCAAAGATGCACGTGTGTGAGGCTTCTGAGCTTTAAGGGTCCACCCGAGCCAGGTGGCCACCAATGCCCTTGGGCAAAATTTCAAAGTAGATGCCGTTAGTTGGTGGCATCACCTCCCTGCTGGAGGTCTTTTCTCCTCTGGCCCTTGTATCCCCAGCACCCTACCCTACTTGCCGCCCTCAAACCACCCCTGCCTGAACCCCCACTTCAATCTGAGGTTGCATGTCCCTCAGATGCTCTCTGAGCCACTCCATCACAGTCCCCCTCCCCCCTTCCCCCCATTCCTTTTGCACCCCAAGGCTTTGCTCACATTTCTCTGCTTCTCTGGCCCTGTGGGCATTAAATTTACAACTGGCATTCAAGGCAATAGCAAGCCTTCTTGCCACTCTGCTCCAGTTCTAACTTAGCGCAGATGATTGGCTTGCTAAGGAGCACCAAGGGCTGACTCACAGGGGAACATTCAAAAGGGGGCAATCTGGGTCAGAGGTGCCCCTTCCTCCCCTACCCCAGAACCAGGCCCACCTGGCTCCCACCCCAGAACAGTGACCATGATTCCAGTGGGAGGCAATTATTCCAATCAGCCCCATCTTAGCAAATTATGATGAGGAGAGTCCCTTCAGGAGGGAGTCAGATCTCTCGGTCTCTTGGACCTACACACAAGCCTTATTTAGCAGGCCAACGTTTCCTCAGGAAGAAAATACATCGACACATTCCTAGAACTTATTTCTTAAGAAAATTTGAATTCTCGGCAACCATCTCAGGTCCCTTCCCTCTTTGGGAGCTTTGTACTATCATTTTACTATTGCTCAATAAACCTTGCTTTGCTGCCCCCCCCAAATTGAATTCTCCACACCCCCTTGCTCCCATCCACAAACAGCGTGTCTGTCAGGGCAGCTACTAGTCCCAAGGGTGTCTTTCTTGGAATTGGAGATGTGGGCTTTTCCTTAGGGCACACTCACCCCACACCCGGGAGCCCCATGGGATTTTGGGGCCCCTCCCTCTTCCCAGTGGGTGCACTCATACAGAAAATATTCTCCTCACTGAAATCACACAGCTCTGGACTGGTTGTCATATGGCTTGAATGCAAGTTTATCATTTTTGTCTATATCATATCTTGTTCTATAGAGGACTTGAGGCAATTTACAAGAATACACAAAATCAAATTGAAAAATTACACATAAATAAAAATCAGATTCAAGGAAAATGTAAATAAAGGTGAGCAGTTTTCCTTACTTTTGACTTGAGAAAGCCAGAATTTAAATAGACCAGCTGGAGCTTACTGAGAGCCACACAATGGAATCATTCAGGGATTTTTAAAAGTAAGATTCTAGGGATGCCTCGGTGGCTCAGTCGGTTAAGCGTCTGCCTTCAGCTCAGGTCATGATCCCAGGATTCTGGGAATGAGCCCCATATCGGGCTCCCTGCTCACCTCCCTGCTCAACAGGAGCCTGCTTCTCCCTCTCTCTCTGCTGCTCCCCCTGCTTGTGCTCTAAATACATTTTTTTTTTTTTAAAGTAAGATTCTGAGTCCCATTCCCCAGAGATCCTGACTTAATTGTTCTGGGGTGTGGCCTGGGCACTGGGCTTTATTAAAGCTGCCCAAGTGATTCTAACTTGCAGTCAAGGTTAAGAACCACTGTTCTCCAGATGAACCTACCATGACTATAACAAGAATACAAATTTAAATATAAGCTTCCCAGCAGCTGAAGCAAAAAGGGAAACTGATGCGTTTCACCATACACATTGTCTCACAGATAAGGAAGCTTTTTCTGCCTCTGAAGTCTGGAGGAATTCACTAAAATGTATATTCTTCCAACATTTTCTATACAGCTGTGTATGTGCACAGATTCCTTGTATATCTTCCTTTTTATTCAAATGGAGTCATACTAGATTTGCTGTTCTGTAACTTGGTTTTTACAAGCACATCAACACAGATTTTAAGGAAACTTTTGGCAGACTTGTTCTCAGAGTAACCCAGAGGAGCATAGACAACATCTATTCTCCTCTTTGGTCATTTGTAAAAAATAATAATAATAATAATGCCATGGCTTTTATCTTTGTAAACCATGAACTGCATCCCCCCACCCCCTTCCTGTTGTTTCTTGGCATTTCTGCCTTCTTGGTAGCATAAGTAATCCTCAGAACACAGGGTGCCCAGAAATCCAGGGTTGATTAATGAAGGATGGTTCCACCAAATGCTGGCAAAACCCCTTTCACGGATATGGGATGTCAACAGTAACCACGTTACGGTTCTTACTTTGCACAGACAACACTAGACTCATCATCCTCCGTGACCCTCGTTCCTGTTTCCTGTCCACAGATGAGAGCTTTCTGCCTAGAAAAAGACCCAGTGGAGAAAGCCAGCCCTTTGGTGTGGCAGATGATGTCAGGAAGTTGTGGTTGGATGTCCTCATAGCCCATGATTTGGGCCCAAGAGAGGCAACAAAAGGGGACAGAACACGTCTTTCTTCTGAAGCAGTTGTCTTGCACCCCCAGATATGTAGGCAAACTCCACTTACCTCCTTAAGGGTGGGGTGACAGGGTGCTGGGGACAGCCGTCTAGATGCACCTCCAGCCCAAGCAGTGCAGACACACTGGAATGTTGCTCAGTCTTGCGGTAAACGAAGACGAACGGGTTCTGCTGACCAGCCCCTGTGCCTTGGTGGCCTGAAACTCATCTCCTGATATGTCACCGAGTCCACACAGGCCTAGCACAGAAAATGGAGCTGCTGCTAGTTTTGCAACCAAACCCAAGTCCGCTGTCTCCCCGATGCACACAAAGCCAGTCACTGAGACATCCAGCATGGGGCAAGGAAAGGGGTTTATTTCAGAGGCAGCCCCATGAGGAGACAGGAAAGCGAGCCCTCAGTCCACCTCGCCCCCGGAGAGTCAGGGAAATTTAACAGCAAACAAAGAGGGTCTGGGTAAAAAGTTGCAGCTGCTCTTCCTAGTCCCCTGCTGGGAATTAGCCCCTTAACCCTTCGGTTGCTGGTTTCACTTGGGGCAAGATTTTAAAACAATATCCCTACTATAAGCACAGAAAAGACAAGCTGACTGCTTCTTGCTGCTTGTAAGGAGGCAAACTCCATATGGGAGACATTGCTGGGCCTTT
Source organism: Leptonychotes weddellii (assembly GCF_054177405.1). Classification (NCBI taxonomy): domain Eukaryota; kingdom Metazoa; phylum Chordata; class Mammalia; order Carnivora; family Phocidae; genus Leptonychotes; species Leptonychotes weddellii. Next base: position 12,709,201 of record NC_138377.1, on the reverse strand, counting down.
TGGTTTTTTTTTCAGCTGCCAAATCGCCATAGGACTATGACAATTGGCAAGATGTTGAAATACTTCCAGACCGATGAACACTCAATATCCCGCGCTGGGGCCCCCTGCTGCCCAGGCTGCCCCACCTCTCCCCAGGCATGCCCCCAGCCTCCATAGTCCAGCAGCTAAAGCCTGAGGTCAGGCCCGCCCCGGTCTCTGGGACCCTCTCTCAGCCCCTGGACCCACAACCTGGTTCTGGTTGGGCATTGTCAGGGCTGTGCCCGCATTCTGCAAGCCCTCCCGGCGGCAACCTCCACATCTGGGGCTCCTGGCACCTGGGAGACCCTCCGTAGATATTTGTTGAGTGAATGAATGAAGCCACAACCCGCTTTTGCCTACCTTTTGGTAAGTGGGCCACAAATCAGAGCCCAGGCCCTGCCCGAGAGCTGGCCACTCTGCCAAGGGAGGGAGCTGAACTGAGAAGGTTCATTGACTCCTGAAGACTTGAGACAACATCCCTTTGGACGGGAGGGTGCCCCCGGGCAGCCCAGGCATGAAGCACCCCAAGGGGAGCTGGGCTCCACCTGCTCTTTATCTTGAGGTCTCAGGGGCAGGCGTGACCTCCAGGCTGAGCTCAGGATGAAAGGTGGGCCCGGTCGAGGGGCTAATAACCACAAAGGCGCTGATATTAACATCCCATCCAATTAAAGTTCACTCTGTGAACATTGATATTTGCCAGGAAATGGGAAGGACTCCTGCCCCCCCTCCCCATCCCTGTCTGCCCTTTTTTCCTCTTCTTTTTCTTTTTAAAAACACATTCAGAAGTGTTTTAATGGCTGTTGAAGGAAATTATTGCTGCAGCAATCACGGCTCTCTGTGTGAAATGCCTTCAATAGGCCGCAGCCTTCCTCGTGGGGGTGGGGGGGGCATCTGGATATTAAAATGCCACTGAGCTACATCTGCTGACAAGCAGCCACTAATCATCTCTTGAGGCAGCGGGGGCCGTACCGCAGGTCCTCGACTCACCAATCCCTTCCTCAGGCAGGTTGTGGCCAGATGGTGGTTTCTTAGGCAAGGACAACAGAGAAGAACGAATAAAGGGGTGGGAAAGGATCTGGCGAGAAGCCAGCACAGAGAGAACCATTTGCTCAAACTCTGCTCGAGGTGAGAACAGACTCTCAGGCCTGGCATCCAGGAGTCCGATCTTCAGCTAAGTGGGGCCTTGGAAGATGCATGTGGCCTTCTCATTAACGGTTACAGCCATAGACTATAACCCCAGCACTGCAAGCTGGGCAGCGTCCTATGGTGGTGGTGGTGGGGGGGATATAGTCACTGGACCCGTGGGTCCTCTCCTGCTTCTTCATCCTCCTCTGTGCCCAGGAGGCCGATCGGCATCAAGGACCCCCTTTTCCCCTGCCTTCCATCAGAGTCTGGCCAATGGGAGGCAGCAGCAGGATTTAGGAGAATGGGAAGAGAGTAAGGTCAGGGAATACATTCCCCAGCTGACTCCCTAGAGAGACTTCGCCGTGGTGGTGGCATCCGCCTTGCTGTTGGCTGCCATTTCTGTTGGATGGTTGTCTTTGTCATGCCACCCAGATGGAACGAGGCTTCTAGATTCTCATAACTGCCCCCTCCACTCCCCTTCAGACCCGGGGGAGGTAAAGACTCCTTCCCTACCCTGTACACACCATTGCTAGCCAAGTACTCACTGTCCCTTGTTAGGCCCCCCATCCCTGCCACACCTTTGTAAGTTGCTCTTTATTACACTCTCTCAAAGCACTCAGCTTGAATGTACCATCGGTTTCCTGCCGGGTCCTGGCTGGCATACAGGTGCACTCCGGTCTTCTCACACGTACCTTCTCCTAGACCTTCACACCGATCCTGCAATGTTGTCCTAACAATCTTCCTTCACCAAGAGGATGCTACGTGACCCACCGGAGGCTGCTCAGCTAGAGACAGTGTGACTCCAGACATCAGAAGCATTTTGGCCTCACTTCCAGGGTTAGATGCTGCTCAGTGGCCCTTAGGGTCTCTCAGAGCTCATGGAGATCTGCCTGTGGGTCCCTAAATCCTTACCTCAATCGTTTCTGGTCTCCAACTGCTTTATGAGCTTAACTTTGCTTACCATGCCTTTTTCAAAGCACTTCAATACCTCTGATTTCATCTGAGCCCTAGAACATGGATTTACTTGGATCCAAATCATTCCAAGGCATACTAAGAGCCTATAAATGGTAAGACCTCCAGCAAGGGGGCTGCTGACAGGGAACCAGTGGCTCTTGTATCATCCTTTGGTATATGGACACAGTTTCGCTCAGGAATGTCACGTAGAGGTGTGGTACTGTCCCCACAGCTGGAGCCAGCCTATCTACGGCAGGGGCATCGGAGGGGTCACTTTGCCTGGTGTGAAAGCCCCCTCTTCCTTGTACTAGATGGCATGAGCCATCTGTATTAGGGTAAAACACACCTCCCTAAGAAGCAATCCTAAGATGCAGTGGCTTAAGAATATGGATTTGTGAATTTCTTCTTTTACGAAACTGTCCGATTTGAATGTTCCAGGCCAACAGGCCATTCTTTTCCATGCAGCCATCAGGAACCCTGGTACCTTCCATTTTGTCTCTGCAGCCCCAAGAGCAGTGCTACTTAAAGTGTGGTCTGCAGAAAGTTCAAGTACACAAACTTCTTGGTAGCAATACCATGAACTGAGTCATGACATTGAGAATAAGCTTTGGGAAACTTTACTGCAATTTGACATTTCCATGACATCTGAGTGTATGTATAACTAGTAAACTCCTCACTGAATAGATTGTAGAACACAACTGTGGTTGGTGGTGGATTGAGGGTGTGGTGGTATAGAAATCCAGTTCTTCAACACAGGTAGTCTGAGAAGCACAAAAGGGGGAAAGAGCATGGAAGAGGTATACCCCAAGTTCTAAGGTGCCAGCCTGGGAGGGGATCACTTTCTTCTACTCACATTCCCTCAGGAGAACGTTTCAACATGGCCACCACCCCTAGCCACAAGGCAAGATGGGAGATGTAGTCCCTAAGAAGGCAGCGTGTGTCCATCTTCAACACCGTCACCATGGAAGATGAAGAGAATAGATTTTGGTGGACAACTAGTCGTTTTTGTAGCATGAACCTTCTTTATCATCCATTCCTAGATCCAATATGCTCCATTCCCCATCAGTCCCACCTTTTCTACAAGCCTGCCTAGCTGTCTGTCCTGCACGCCCAACTGTCAGACATATTGGGAAGAGCACAGCTCCACATCCAAAGACCTGCGTTCTATTACTGCCTCTGCCAAAATGGCTCCACGACGTGAAGGACGTTCCCTCACCCCTGAGCTTCAACTTCCACCACTGTCAACCAGGGCTGGTGATATTTATCAAGTAAAATAATTGTTAGCCAAGCACAGCATACATTATTTAATCATAATACTGTCATTCATGGAGTGTCTGTTATGAGCCGGGCACTGTTCGAAGTATATGACATGAGTGAATTCACTTAACCCCCAGGAAGCCTATAAGAGAGGTACTCTTATTATCTTCATATTGCATCTGAAAAAAAAATGTGAAGTACAGAGGAGGTAAGTAACTTGCCGTGGGTTCATAATCAAGTTCATAACCACTGCTATCCTGCTTTTTAAATAGATAGGTAAAGAGTTTTTGGAGTCGCTTATTTCGTTTTCCTTGAACTTCCTGAATCTTCACCTTAATTCATGGGCCATCTGGCCTGTCTCCCTGTGAGATGAAGAATCCATTTTGGGAAGGGACCATTTATTGTTCATCCTCAGACCCCCCGCCACCACCTACCTTCCCAGCCCAGTGCTTCCGCAGAGGAAGCACTCAGTGAATGTGAATGGATGGGTCCAAGTCAATGTAACAATGTGATTTTGATTGAATTCATAATGATCCTCGTAAAAATGGCAAAAATTTGCCATCATCACATGTGGATTCAAATCCACTGTCTCCTGGGCACTAGCTGTGCTAGACTAGACAAGTGATTGATCCACTCCACCTTATGGAGCATTCATTTTGTTGCCAATAAAATGGGTGGGTTTAATAAAGAGAAGTTTATGTCTTGAAACTGAGGCTGGGCACGGTAGCTTCTTCTGCCTCTTGCAGGTGATAGAATTATTCAGAAGTAGCACTGGGGAACCGATCACGGAGCCACGCCTCCCCCAGCAGAGATCCGGGTAGCTGGGAGAAAGGGAAGACAGTGCAAAGCCAAGCTGTTTCCTCTGTGCTACTCGGAAGAGGGACCCACAGGCCTGGGCCCCTGATAAGCAAGCACATTAAGGCCAGAGCTGAGCAGAAGTGGAGAACAAATTTCTTTTCTTTGCAAAAGTGACGGGGAATCAGGGTGGACGGTGGGGAAGGGAAGAAGGAGAGGAAAGGGGGATGAGAAAGGGGATTGAACCTGAAAAGTGAGGAGTGAGGGAGCAGTTTAGAAGAAGAGAGAGGGCTTAGCAATATGGCTGGGATGGGAAAAGGCAAAAGGGAGGGTCTTCTTATTAGAAATGGCCAAATAAATAGATACCGAGGGAGGCATAATATTTGATTTCTTTTATTACCTGCTACTGTGATGTAATCCCTTTCCATTGCTCTACCCTGTCTTCTACACACCAATGCCTTGTGTTAGTAATGGGGGGCGAGCAGGGGCTCCACACCTGGGCAATGTGATCAGTAATTCAGAGGAGCTTGAAGCCAGGGGAGAACAGGAACATGTAAGCCATCACCTCTACTCTCCACAAAGCCCCAGAGAGACTGGAGAAAGCCTGGCTGGCTGTGACCACACACAGAGCAGCATTTGGATCCATTTAATGTGGATATCACCGGAGATACAGGAGACAATGACATCCAGGAGTCCTATCTGAAAGCTTTGGCCACCTTTGTGTCTTCACACCAACCAGGAGAACTGGAGGCTGGCCTGTCCACCATCATGGTCATAGGGGGTGAATATCAGAGGGAGCTCCTCGAGGTGCAAAAGTTGCAAAAATGCAATCCCATATGTAGAAACTCGACATATGTAAAATCTGGCATGCCTTAGGTCCTAGCGCTAATACAGGTAGGAGAGGGCCAACAGCACACACTGAGGGAGATGGAGTGGGAGAGAGGAAAGCGGAATTTGGAGAGGGGTTCTGAGTGCTGCCATCCCCCACACCGGCTGGCCCAGGGGCCCTCTAGTGGTAGAGAGAGTAAAAGGGAGGGAGCAGGGCAAGGCCTTGCGGGGAGGAGGTACCCTCTCTTACTCCCCTGGCAGTGAGACACAAAGGTCCTTCCTACTTCTAAAGAGAAAGGTGAGGGGCACCTGGGTGGCTCAGTTGGTTAAGCGACTGCCTTCGGCTCAGGTCATGATCCTGGAGTCCCGGGATCGGGTCCCACATCAGGCTCCCTGCTCAGCAGGAGTCTGCTTCTCCCTCTGACCCTCCCCCCTCTCATGTGCTCTCTCTCTCTCTCATTCTCTCTCTTTCAAATAAGTAAATAAAATCTTAAAAAAAAAAAGAGAGAGAACGGTGAGCCAGACTGGGCCCCCAGCATGATACAGAGAGAAAATGGATGCTTGGGGTGTGGGCTTTACCTCTGAAGTTAGTGTCAAGAAGTAGGAACCTCATGGCTTCAAGGTTTTTACAGCAAAAAACAATTCAAAATGGTTTAGGCAAAAAGGAAGATATATTGGCTCCCATAAATTGAAAAAATCCAAGTGTTGTGAAGTTTTCAGCCTCAGTAGTACGGGAGACTCAGACAATGTCACCCATCACTGGGTGCCACTGTTCTCCATTTTGGCTTTGTCCTCGGGCTCCACGTGGTGACAAGATACTGGTGTCTCCTCAGGACATGCTCTTCATGGTTCCTGTCACTGGTCCATCCCTGAACCAGTCACTGTGGCCCGGGGAACTAAATACACAGGCTGACCTTGGCCTCCATCTGGCCCTTGTATCTATCATCTCTGACTTCATGTCGTCCTACTCTTCCTTCTGTCTATGCTGTCCCAGCCACATTGGCTCCCTCCTTGCCCCTCGAACATGGCAGACATGTCCAGACACCCAGCACACTCTCCCCTTCACTACCTCAGGGCCTCAGGGCCTTTGTACATGTTTTTCCTTCTGCCTTGAGCACTTTTCCCACAGAAGTCTATGGTGCCTCCTTCCCCCATCTCCTTCAGGTCTTTTCTCAAATGTCACCTGCCCAGTGAGGACCCCTGGACTTAAAAGTGAATTCACGGCCATACCACCAGTCCAACCTGCACCTGCTGACACACACCCTATCCCTTCTCCCTTCCTCTAGAGTACATTTCACCCTCAGGCTATCACAAGGAAAAAAGACAGGATGTTAGTCTTGTCCTATCCACCCCAGTGGCAAATGAAGTCCATGAGGCCAAGGATTGCTGTCTATCCTGGTCACTACTGTATCCCCAGGACCTAGAATAATGTCTGGCACATAGCAAGCTCTCAAAAAACTGTTGAACGAATGAGTAACAAGGTCACAGCCTCCAGATCCAGGATGTGGTTGGAGCCTCCCTCAAAAGCCAGTACTGGGGTCAAGGAGAAATCGTTCCCTGACTATTGGTGGGGAGAGGTAACCAGCAGGGTGGGGGCTGGCAGCTTGGGAGCCTGGGGCAGGGCCATCAGGACCCCGGGACAGCAGTGGACAGGCAGGGTTCAGTCTTAATCAGATCCAATCCCTTTTTTCCCTCCTCCACTGCACCTCACTTCTCTTTGTGTCTTTTTCATGACAATCAATAGAGGCCGGGCTTCAGGGAGACGATCAGGGCCCTGATTGCAACCTCTAACATTCTAATCCACAGGGTTGTGGGGAGCATTAGTACATCCCGGATAAATTAATTCAGTGTAAGTAAGCGCTTGGAAGCCGGGCACATCGTTCGGCTTTTGAAGCTTAAGCCCTGTTTAGATTACTTGATTAAAGTGGGTCCAAAGCTTCAGCGATCAATATATTTTGCTTAAGAGCAATGTTGCCACAGAAGCAGATTTAATTCATCTGTGGTGCCCTGCCTTGTGGGTAGCTCTTTAGAATATGATGAGATACCACAGAGCCAAAAATCAGCACTGGGAGGGAGAGAGGAGGGACAGTCATCCAAGGCGCCACCCTGGGAATGCAAGGGGACACATATTTGCAGGATGTGTGCATAAATAATCCTTGAAAATGAGAAGTTGGAAAAAATCGAGATGACAATCACTGCTTATAAAATCGTGGCGCATGAGACACTACAGGGAAATCTTCATAATCTGGCTGTCTTGAGGATGGTTTCCTAGATTGCAACTGGGAATTCTATGAGGTCCTAATAATGTGACCCTTTTAGGATTACAGGCTGGCACTTAATCAAAGTCATTGTGGTTAATGAGGGGGTTGGCCAGCCCGACCCTCACAGGACTGGAGATCGGCAGAATCTCTACCATCAGGACGGTCATGCCAAGGCAGCAGCGGGAGCACTGGACTAGGAGTCCAGATGGGATGGAAAGAGAGGACACAGCATAGCCACGAACTACCTGTGTGAACATTGCCAAGTCATTTGACCAATCTGGGCCATAGTTTCCTTGCTTAAAAAATGAGGAGAACTTAAGGGTCCTTTGACTCAAAATCTTTGGTCTAGAATAACTCTGACCTGGGAGTCTGGCAACCTGGCTTCCCATCCTTGCACTGTTAGGAACCAGCCTCACGACGGAGTGAGGGATGGGGGGTGGTCATTTGTCCGCTCTGCTGAGTTTGCCCGTTTACAATATGGCGTCATCACTTTGTGATAGAAACAAAATGAGATGCCCTCTGACGTGTCATAAATACCCCGCAAACAAATCTATTTAAAATATTTAGATACAAGAAGCTCAAATTGGCTCATCTCCTTTAACGGAGCAGGAAACTCTGCTGTCCCAGGTTGTCAACCCAGGGCTGTGCCACGACAGTCAAAAGACTGGCTGTCTGGGCGCCTGGGTGGCTCAGTTGGTTAAGCGACTGCCTTCGGCTCAGGTCATGATCCTGGAGTCCCGGGATCGGGTCCCGCATCGGGCTCCATGCTCGGCGGGGGGTCTGCTTCTCCCTCTGCCCTCTTCCCTCTCGTGCTCTCTGTCTCTCATTCTCTCTCTCTCAAATAAATAAAATCTTAAAAAAAAAAAGACTGGCTGTCTGGTGGGAAGAGCCCTCGACCCACCAACAGCTGTGGTTTGCTCCATCCTGGATGCGCTCTCTCCTCCTAGGTCCCTGGAAAAGTCACCCCTCAAAGCCAGGGAGCCTCTGACTTTTCCTTTCCCAGCCATGCCTGGCTGCCTTGGGGGTCAGGGCTGGGGGAGGAAGAGGGCATGAGGAGAAAGACCCAAACAACCCTCCCCCACTCAGCTGCGCAAAGAGGCAGAGCGTCCAGACACCCAGCACACTCTCCCCTTCACGACCTGGGGCGGCTGACACAGTGTGGGGCTCCAAAAGCCTCCGTCCCTAAGTGTCCATGTCACCTATTTTTACATATGGTACAACACTACACAGCACCTCGTGCCCGCGAATGAGACCCAGGACAGAGGCTGCAGATCCTTCATGGAGAAGCCGAGAGCTGAGAACAAGCTTCAGAACACTCTGTGAAGAGCACATGCCCTGAGCCCCCGGGGAAGCAGGGAAGGGACAGATCCCATTTGCTTTTCAGCTCCTAGGGTGGGGGTTGGGGAGCCAACCGGCATGTCCTGAGACCCCATTTACTCTTTTTTTTTTTTTTAAAGATTTTATTTATTTATTTGAGAGAGAGGATGAGAGGAGAGAGAGAGAGCACATGAGAGGGGGGAGGGTCAGAGGGAGAAGCGGACTCCCCGCTGAGCAGGGAGCCCGATGAGGGACTCGATCCCGGGACTCCAGGATCATGACCTGAGCCGAAGGCAGTCGCTTAACCAACTGAGCCACCCAGGCGCCCGACCCCATTTACTCTCATCCAGAATCTCAAGAATGCTAGTTTTGCCCATCAAATATCTATATCCCCTTTCAAGGTCTGGGAACGCCCCCCACCTCTTTTTGGAGTATTGGAAGGAAGGAACGTTGCTTCTCGCTCCAAAAGCTACAACTGCTGGACACTTGCCTTTGCGGCCTCTCTTGCCGCGAGGACATGGGCACGTGAAATACGCTCCATTTGTCACGTGTCCCCAACCAGACACCGAATCCAGGGTTGGCCAGATCAGGACGTGGGAACAGTACTCTGTATGGGAGGACGGAGTGACGGGGACTCGGATGGGTATGGGGTGCTGTCAGGTGCTGCCAACTGTCGTGTCTGGTGCTGGGCAGTGGTGGAGGGACCCCCGCCTGGCTCTCCAGCTTCTCCAGCAGTTCTAGGACTCTCTTTTAACGCCTGCCTTTGGTTGGCATTTGCGGGACTTCCTCTTCGAAGCTCTGGCAGATGCAGAATGGAGGTCAGAAAGCTGGGCTGAGGTCCTGGCTCCGTTGAGCCTCAGTAAGATGCGGCAGGGGCTGCCACATTCTGAGTCCCTTCCAGCACCAACATGCCATGACAGACAAAGAGAACCTTGAGAACAGGGATGGGACATCCCCCGGTGTGGTACATGCAGGATATTCAGTCAGACCCAAGGGTCAGTGTCCATCCTGCCTCTACTACCTACATCTGTGTTCCTTGGCAGTTACCTGCGTGCATAAAGCCTCGGTGTCCCCATCTTTAAAATGGAGCTAACAGCAGTGCCTTACTGCATAGAATGAGGTAAGGACTAAGTGAGATAAGCCACATAAAGTGCTCACTAGTGGGCCTAAGTCAGCACAGGCTTGCATAAAGAGGGGCTCTGAACATGCCTCCCTAAAATGATTTCTTGCAAAGTAAATTAGGCTTACATGTTTACTTAAGCCAATCATATACATGCCACCTACCTTGCGTTTAAATTACATTTTAAGGCCAGTAGAAAATTTCACATTCTTACCTTTTTTTGAGCTTTTTCAACCACCTTACGCAAAGCAAATATTCTTATCCCCATCTTCAAGAGTTGAAAGCCAGAACTTTGAAAAAAGTGACTCACCCAAGGTCAGTTAACTCAGAAAGGGCAGGGCAGGATGAGAAATCCATACATCTTTTGACTCTTTCCATCCCTGCAGAGGTATGGGCCCAAACACGCAAAATTAGCTTTTGCTCCAAAGGTCTGGCTCTCCTGGCTTCCTGGAGTCTTTGGCATCTAGTCGTGCCCGAAATCAATTTCACCCCTGGACTTCCCAGGCATGTCAGATGGAAACGTTCTGTGTCTGCTTCAGCTAGTGTAAGTTGGTTTCTGTCATTTGCCACCAAGAGTTCCAACTGGGACAGAAGTATCACCACTAATATATCATTTCCTTTAACCTCTCCCATTTGACAGACATTCACTGAATTCTTGTGATGTGCCAGGGACCATGTTGGGCTCTGGGGATGCAGCAATGAATAGAGCACCGTTCTTGCCCACCCTCAAAATACAACCACCTCATGAACTAGGGGTTGTCCAATGCTCCTACTTTTGTTTTCTAGAATAGGAAACCTAGACTCAGAGAGATTGAAGGACTTTGCTCAGGGTCATAGCTTTTTAAAGGCAGATCCAAGGAAAGAAGCCCAGCAGAGAACTTTCTACGGAGAACATTACTTCACAATTGGAGTCTGCAGCTGATGGATGAGGGCACGTCTCAACCGCAAGTCTCAGGGGTTGCCTCTATCATTTGGAATCCAATAAAGGCTGAAAGGATAAATAAGTTCCAGAAGGACTCAGAGGAGCTCACATGAACGATGGAGCCAGAAAGTTATGAAGGGGCAAGTCAGAGAGGCTTATATCCCTAACCTTTAGAAACAGATACCACTGAAGGCAGCTACTGTGTCTTTCCCCTAAAGTATCTCTTGCTAGTAAGACAGAACAAAGGGACAGACCAAACTTTATTCTCTTCTTATCTAGTGGGTTTTAAATTTCAGATTTTGTTCTCTGCTGCCTTCAAGAAAATAGGGCCCAAGTGCCTCAGAACTTCTAATCAGGAAACTTAATTCCCGGAGGATAGAAGCAATAGCAGGAGGGAAAGAGATTTGCTCCTGAGGTGAGTCAAAAAAGCTCAGAAATCCCCTACATGGGCTCTTTCTTATAGCCCCAGAGGTAGTACCTGTAGTTGGGATGAGAACAAAGAAGGAGATGGTCTCAGCACAAAGCCACACATCACACCACCTAGCCATCGCCATGGTAACAGCAAGTCCCCATGAAACTGGGAAGAAGAAGCTGGCCACTGCCATTTTGTGCCTCATAATCTGAATGGCAGCATCCAGGTCAGAGGAAAAACTGAGTTTTTTGTGAAGTGAAGTGAAGGCTCACTTCTGTCCTGAGACCACCTTGTTTCCTGAAGTGTCACCCAACTGTTCCTTTTGCTCCAAACCCTCCTGCACATAATTCCCTCAAGAGAGGTCTTCTCTCTTCTCCCTCTCAGAGCCAGTCGGTAACCTACTTTGTAAACTTACCAGCTCCCAGAATGTCTGAGGTAGGGGGGGCCTTGGGTTCCAGCTATTTCAGACCCTTCCCCAGTCTTCCGAGGAGGACATGAAAGCCAGGCACATCACGTGATGTCCTGAGGTCCTCCTACATCTTGTCCCTGGACAGCTGCAACCAGCACACACTTCCTGGCCTCTGCCACGCTGTGATCAGGACCCGTGACCTCCGTGCCTCCCGTTTTTCATGCCCCCCATAAATGACTGTCGGCAGAGTTTATCTTTCCCTCCTTCTTCCCCCAGCAGGTCTCCTTGATGACCGAAGCAGAGAACCATGGCCCAAAGACCCTGGCCTCCCACACAGATTCCCTGTGCCCTGAGCTGGCTCTGAAAGACCTGACTCCCATTTCCTTTCCAGGCTTCTCCTCAGCAGTGATCTTAGAAACGAAGCTCCCTGAGGAGAGCCAGCCAGATCACTGCAGAGTCACAATTTTGGAGTCTCTACAAGAACACTCTAAAAAGAAAGGCAACTGGATTTTTAAATGTTGATTGACTCGAATCAGCTTTGAAGCATTTCCGTCTTTTAAAACTCTCCCTATATTCTCAGCTGTTTAAGAGAGTAACTGTTGCCCTTTCTTCCATCCATTTTGCATCATCCATAGAGGACCCTATAAGCAGGAGACGAGGCCACCATGTGCCTAACAGATCAAGATCTTGTGACCAGGCCCTCTCTGCGAAGGACCCTAAGAATCCATACAACAAACACAGATAGGCCTCCACAGGCCCCCCTTCCTCTCTTCCCATCAGTAATGACAAACACCTGCCCTGGATCAGCAGTTCTCAACCTTGAGAGCACCTTCAAATCACCTGGACATGAGTATTTTTAAAAACTCCCCAGGTGACCCCATGGGCAGCTGAGGTTGAGTGGCGTTGCTCTAGGGGTTAGAAATGGTTCCATCAATTCCTGATTCAGGTGATGGGGAGGAGCTTGGGGGCCAACCCTCATCTGTCACATACCTCCTTTTATTACCCACGTCTCTTACAAAAGCTCCACCTACAGTGAGAATGATGTTTCTGAAGATAAATTGTTCTGTGGGAAGATTACAACGTGGCAGCCCTTTTTATTACATTCTATTTTAGAGAATACAATAAATAAATGTATATTGTATCAAGTATAATAAATTATATAAATAAGTACACTAATGTATTTTACATTTGTATTATGTTTTCGTTATTTTATTGTATTGTCTTTATCACAGGCACACCTATAAATAAGTCCACATTTTCGAACTGCACCCCTAAGACCCTACTGGAAGTGTCGGCACGAGGCTCCGTCCTGAAGTCTGTGTTGCTGGATGAGGCTCCTGCATGTCCCACAGATTGAGATCATCTGCGCAGAGCTGCTTGTTGCCTGAGAAGATACAGGAGATTGGGTGGAGCTCTACTGACTTTGGTGCTCCACTGGAAGTTTCCTTTTATTTCCACATCCCATACAGCCGCCTATTTTATTACTTATGTCTTTCTCTTGAAAGAGGACAACTGAGGGAAGTGTTTGTAGCCAAAAGTTCTGGTGCAGTCTGTGCTTGGCTGCTAAAGACACAAAGATGAGTCATGGTCTACATACTCAGTCTAGAGGGAAGAACAGACATATTGAACACTCATCACGTAATTACTGAGCACACATTAGCTCATTTTATCCTCACAACAGCCCTGGGCGAAAAGTAGTAGTGTTATCCCCATCTAATAGTTGAAGAAACTGAGGCAGAGAGATGGATTAATTTGCCCAAGGTCACATAGATGGTAAGTGGAGCCGTGGGGATTGGAGGCCAGGCGGCCTTGGTGACGCATCATAAACAGAGCCTTTTCACCTAACAGGGTGTGTGACATACTGGCTTCCAAGGTGACATGTGGAGGGAAGGGGGCATGGAGTCTCAGGGTTGGAAGGGACATTTGAGAACATCTGGACCAATTTTCCACTGGGGCTCAAAGTCCCCATTCAGGTGTCTTTATGAGGCAGAAGTTTTGCTTTCTATGAACTGAAAGTGCATCTCCCAGAGAGGGGTATATACTTGGGACCAAAAGTTCTGCCAAAGCAGGAAAACACCCAAGGTAGCAGGCCCAAGGCCAACCTCCCAATGAAAGCTCTGTGTTCACTCTTCTGCTCTTCTCACCACTGCTGAGAGGACAGATGTCCCTGAGCCAAGGCCCCATCTTCCCTAGGATGGCAGGTCTAACCCATCACCAGTCACTGCACACTGAAAGGATCCTGTTGAACCTCCGTCTTCCATCCTAACCTTCCACGCCAGTCTAAGACCAGCAAAGACCCAGCAAGGCAGCCAGTGCTGCTCCTGATGCACAACGAGCTCTCCCCTGCCAGCCCCTAGGGGTCAGACGCAGGAAATGGAGGCAGGTGAGACAGAACCAGGTCACACGGAGGATGGGCTGGAAGCCACTCGGAGACAACTGGTATACCTCCCTCCTCTGCATGGTGACCTTTCTTTCCCAGCATCCCTGGCCTTTCCCTTTGGGTGAACTCCTTGGCCATCACTGTGCTCAGTCTCCTTTACAATCCAAGAAAAAATTTGAGGAAATGTAATCCTGGACTCCCTTCTCCAGCATCCCCATGGAGGTTCCTCCAGAGCAGGAACTAAATCCTATTTACCTTTACATTTCCTAGAGTAAGTATTTATGGAACCAAATGAAATTTCTGATCTTCATTAAAAAGTGGGACACTTAGAAAGGGGAAAGGTAATATGGAAAGACATCATGAATGAAGAAGCCAAGAAAGTAGGATTTAAGACTGGGAAGAGATGTTCCAGATGTCTGGTCCAGGCATGACAGCTCTGCTGCAGGAGACTGGAGGATTTCCATGGCACACACCTGGAGTCAATTGCTGCAATTCTTCCTGAGGCAGACATTACTAGTCAATCACAGAAATCTTTCTGACTTTCCAGATTCCATTTTGAGTCAGCTTCTAAAATGTTCTCACCATAGTACCCCACTCTAGCAGACATTTGAGTTGAAACCTAATGCCATTCCCTGATTTCTTATTCTAAAGAGGAAGAAACTGGGGCCCAGAGATCTGCTTCAGATGGTTAGCTGCCAGCTGGTCCCAGTACCTGCATGGTCTGATGACTGAATCCTCCACTCCCCCATAGTGGTTTCTAAACCTGAGGGTGGGAGGACGAGATTAGCAACAGAAGGGGCTAAGCTATTGCCTAGCACGCTAGGATGAATTTCGTTTGCTCAGAAAAATAACCACATTTATTGTTTGGGTATATGTGTTTTCAAAAGTAATTGATGGTCATTATAGAAAATTTGAAAACATAGGTAAATTAAAGGAAGAAAATAAAAGCTGTTTGTAACCCACATCTCCAAGATAACTGCTGTGAACATTTTGGGAGGGCATGTGGGTATGAGTGTGTGTATATAAACACATACATATTTTAACAAAATTGGGACATATTGATACATGTATATGTATGTGTGTGTACATAGACACATATATATCTTTGTTATCTAATTTTTTTGCTGTTTGCCCAGCATCCCTGTTGCTCATACTGAGTTACAGTGAGATGTAGGATGGGATCCAGCTTGAAGCATCAGGGAGCAAGACAGATGCATGCTACTGCTTGGTACTTTGACAGTGTTCTAACTCCCCTTTCTAGGGCTGTTGGATCAGAATCACATCTTAACATAATATTTTAGCCCACTGGGGGCGCCTGAGTGGCTCAGTCAATTAAGTGTCCGCCTTCAGCTCAGGACATGATCCCAGGGTGCTGGGATCGAGCCCCGCATTGGACGCCCTGTGTGGTGGGGAGTCTGCTTCTCCCTCTCCCCCGCTGTGCTCTCTCTCAAATAGATAAATAAATAACTAAAATCTTAAAAAAAATATTTTAGCCCAGTAGGCCAAGATATTAAAATATCTTTAAAATACTGGCATACCCACTATGGGGAAAACCAGTGTCCTCACCTTTGGCTTGAAGAAGAGCCCATTAGTGTAACTTGTCCAGAGGGATATTTGTCAGTATGGATCAAAAACCTTGAAAATGCACATTTTCTTTACTTTAGCAATTCTACTTTAAGGAAATTATTTATAGGGAATATACAACAAACATGCACGCTGAAGCAGTCATTATGACCGCAAGGCATTAGAAATAATGTAAATACCCAACTGTAAGATAGAGCACAATGCAGCCATTAAAAAGATGTTAACTGGGGTGCCTGGGTGGCTCAGTCGGTTAAGCGGCTGCCTTCGGCTCAGGCCATGTTCCCAGGGTCCTGGGATCGAGCCCCGCATCGGGCTCCCTGCTCAGCGGGAAGCCTGCTTCTCCCTCTCCCTCTGTCTGCTGCTCTGCCTACTTGTGCTCTCTCTCTATCTCTGTTAAATAAATAAATAAAAATCTAAAAAAAAAAAAAAAAGATGTTAACTAAGAATCTCTAAAGATATACGTACGACATTCTGCTAAGTTACAATCAGTAGATTACAAAGTAGTGTGTCCGGGACAATCCAGTTATTGTGTACACCTGAACGTATGTGTTTACACGGGGCTCTGTCTGTATGTATATACAGTACGTGTGTGTTTGTATGTGTGTGTATTAGGCTGGAAGTAAATGCCTCAAATGAGCAGCTTTTTCATGAACAGCATGGTGAGATTATGGATGATTGTTTTTCTTTGAGCTCTTCTGTATTTATCATATTTTCATCAATGAATATGTATTACTTTGGTAATTTGAAATAAAAAACTGTTTTAAAAAACCACCAGCCCATTTGCCACCTGACAGATGGGAAACTGCTCAAGCACAGAGAAAAACAATTGCTTTAAAGTTTTAAAATTAAAATGAATACTTTTTAAAAATCGGATTTGAGTCCAGAAAGTGAGCTGCAGACAAGATAATCAAGGTGCCCCTGTGGTTTCAAAACTCATTGTGTAGTTTTAAATAAATATCACTAACTTCAGCTCACTATTTGCTAAAATGGATGTTTTTTAAAACAAACTCTTTCGATTCCAAATCACGTTGATTCATGCAAACACCTTCGCTGTTCAGTCTGCTCTTTCACTGGGCTCCTCTCTGTGATTAGATAGGCCCCATCTGCCCTTTTGCATCAGACCAGCTTATAGGCCATTGTCTAGAAAACTTGTAAAATACCTAATAAAATTTGATTAACTGAAAACCTTAATTAATCAGACATGTGGGGCTTTGGTTTTTAGAAGAAAGATCAAGGGAAGAGAAAATAAAATATTAAGGGCTTAAAACCAACAAAAAGCCCAGCTTTGAATGTGTGCTTTGTGTTTTCTCACTTTTCAAGCTAATCTTAAAATTCGAGGAAAAGAAACCCAAAAGGCAATTAAAAGGAAATTAACATTGCCCATAATCTCCTCACTTTAATTTGGCCATGATCTGTGATTTTGTACACATGCTACCAGTTTTTGATGCATGCACAAAACACACGAATGCACATGCACACACACACGTGCACACACACACACACCCATACACACACAGTCGGTAACAGGGGGACTGCTGGGAATGCTCCCTTCCTCATGGAAGCCTGTAACTGCAGGAACAACATTTGAAGCGTGTTGACAGTTTTTCTTTTCTGGAAGTGGAGACATCATTTCTCCTTTAGAGCAGATTTCTAATGTTTTTAGAAAAAGTCCAGGACTGGGCTCTTTAGTGACACAAATGTAAAGGACTTAGCCAGCATACTGAGAGAAAAATGGCAGGATCACACAACCAGGACTGAGGCTGTCCAGTATGGCATGGTTACTAATGGAAACGGGGAGATTCTGGAGTCTGTGCCTTCGATGAGTTGGAGAAATGATTTTTATCTAAATGACAATTTGGGTGGGACTTTCTGTGTTCCTTACGTTGTGTTATTGTTATGTAACTGACTGGATTTGGGAATTGTGCTGACACCGACTGTTTTTGCTTCTTCTAGGTCAGAGAGGTCAGACCAAACCCTGTGTGCCTGAATGCACATGGGGTGTGTGTCTGTGGGCGGCGAGTGTGTATGTGTGGTATGTTTCCCTTGAAGGAAATAGATCCTCTCTCTTTCAGGCATCTGGGGTGCGCGTGAGGGTCAGCCCTTGTGCAGGGAGGGGTCCCTTCCTCACTAGGACTCGAGGAGGGCTGGGCTGGGCTGGTGTCTGCTCTGGTGGGACCCTGAGGGTGGCTTCTGGTCTGTGAGCCCAAAGGGATGTGGAGCTCTTAGCTACCAAGGCATTCACTGCACTTGACCCCGGGTTATTCCCCCAAGCATTCTGCAAAGGTTTGCTAAACACCTGAGCTTGGGTTTAGGCAGTTGGGACAGCTAAGGAAGGGAGCCTGCTTGGAGCCAGTGGCCAGGAAAGAGAGCTACTTCTCTTTTCCACTGGAGGTGACCCACAGGGCTTTTGAGCAGTACAGCGCCCCCCCC
>NC_138377.1:12672005-12691289 GCF_054177405.1 Leptonychotes weddellii | reverse complement strand
CACGTACTGATAACATGCATATTCTGATTTCCTTTAAAAAGGGAAATATAATACATTGTGTTTTATAATCTGATTGCTTCACTTAAGAATACATTATGAAAAGTTTCCTATACCATTAAATATTTTTACACAACATTTTAAACATGGCCACCACATATTCGAAATGCCTGGATGTACTGCGATTTATTTCCAGTGTCTTTATTATCAGCAATACTGTGTTGAGCATCTTTACTGCTAAATCTCTAGATACACTCATGACTATCTTTTTAGACCAAAATCCTTGCAGTAAAATTTCTAGATCAAAGGATATGGACTTTTGACATTTTGCCATGTCGTCCTGACCAACAGTTGTATTTCCACTCGCAGCCCCGAGTCCTTAGCAATACTGGAAATTATTACCCTTCAAACCAAAAACATTTGCGAGTCTTGATGGCAAAATAAAAAGGGCATCTCTTGGCGGTGGTGTACCCCTCCCCAGATGTCCTCAATCAGGTGGCGCATCGTCGGTGGTGAGTTTTAAAACAATAGTGAAATGTACTAAAGTTGGTCTGCTTTTTATCAGCACCACGTGTCAGCAATACTAACCACTATTCGTGATAAGTACCCCTCAAAGACAGTTTTTTGGTCTAATTTCTACACAACAGTTAGGCAGCTTTTGTTAAGTTTTAATAAGATAGATGTTATCTTAAAATCAGTGCATTTTTATTACATATCCTTTAATATAAATAGTTTTCTACATGGGGGTTAATTCAGATAACCCCCAGTTATGGGATCACCTTCAGTTTGGGAAACTGGCGGAGCAGCTGGTCAGGTTCCTTTCGAGGTTCACTTCCTGATGGCTTGAAGTCATCCAAGTTTTCTTGTTCAAAGTGATGGAGAATTTCAAGATGGCGGCAATAGCACAATAAACCAAGCTTGGAGTTCCTCTGAACATGGGGCCCATGTGGCTGCACAGGTCACACATGCATGAAGCTGGCCCTGGTTCTGAGTACCCAGTATGCTGGGAACGGCATCATGTCCAGGTTGGTTCCTTTCCTTGATTACAGGTGAGGCTGCCAAATGTGCTGCCGCTCTCCCCTAACCTTCAGAGAAGAGCTGCTCCAATGCCCTTCAGATTCTCCATCATGCCCCACAGAAGACATCAGCTCCACCCTCCCATGCCCAGCTGCAGCCCAAGTGCTGGGACAACCATACACCTCAGTTCCCCAGAAAAGTCGATTTCCCAGAATGGCACACTCCCAGATCTTTTTGAAACAAATCATTGTTTTACCAAACGAATAGTTCTTTATTGGAGCTCTGGAAAATCTGTTGCGTAGTTGTTTCCTTATCTGCAGTCTCTTTGGGCCTGAGATTTACGCCGAATCTGTGCTGGGTAAAGAGAGGTCAAATGTGGCCTAGTCATTTCCCAGTGCACCTTCACAGGAAAACACCAGGGATGGACGCCACAGAACTGCGACTACTTGAAGATAAAGCGACGATGGTGAAGGTTGGAGATTTTTATCCAAGAGCACATTGGGTTCCAGGTCCCATGGAGGGAAACAGAGGAAAAAGTACAGTCCAGCCCTCCGGGGCTGAGAGGCCTGCTCATCCAGTACCAGGGACAGCCCACCTCCAGGCAAACAGAGACTCATGAGAGAACAGATGAATGAGGTGGGTGGGGGGTGCGTGGCCTCTGCGCTGTTCCCACCAGATGGAGAGCCTGTGAGGGTGACTGTTCCTTGGCCTTCATACCCGTGTCTGTAAGAGAGGCATCTATAAAACGCTCCAAGCTTCATGGGTCGCTAGTGGGAAATAACTAAGAAGAACCCACTTGTGATTCTTAAAGTGCATTTGACACAAACTGAAACCATACGAAGGAATATGCTTCTAGGGTTTTCTTGTGAAAGGCTGGGAGTAAATGACCCACAGCCTTTGCAAAGAGGCCACCAGAGTATTTCTGAGACAAGAGTCTTGTTTTCATTCATATACATAAAGGGAACGACTCCATGAAGCCAAGAATCCCTGATGTGCTGGATCAATGGCGGCTAACGTGCCCATTTGGAGCTGGTAAGAAGTTAAACAGGGATTTCAGAAGATTTGTAATTGTAATTTAAGATAAGCCAGGGATGCAAATGAAGCTGACATTTAATTCCAAGTGGCTGACTGTGTATTGTGGTCTCGGGGTCCCACCAGCACCATGCGCAAGCAGACTCCTGGCGCACCCCTGCCCTGCACAGTGCCTTGAGGATGGAGCCCCTCACAGATCTGTATGCCAACCTGGCCCTGTCCTGGGTCACAGGTGACAGACACTCTACCATTCAGATATTGGTCTGGCCCCAAGCCCAGAGCACTTCTGTTATTTGGGTGAATAGGCTCCTGCCACCATGGACTGGGGGCTAATTTCTGGAACACCTGCTCCAAGCTGAGAAATAGCTTTCCAGTGGAAGTCCTTCCAGACAGGTGAAGGCCATCAGATGTAGGGACCCTTTCTCAGTGAAGCTCATCTCTTGGCCTTGTGGGACTAAATCCGAACCACACCACCAACTACCCTGACACCTTGACAAGTTATAGTCTAAACTTCACATTCCATGTCTTTAAAATGGGTGTAACCATAATATCCACTTCAATCTTTTTTTTTTTAAGATTTTATTTATTTATTTGAGAGAGAGAATGAGAGAGAGAGAGCACATGAGAAGGGGGAGGGTCAGAGGGAGAAGCAGGCTCCCTGCCAAGCAGGGAGCCCGATGCGGGATTCGATCCAGGGACTCCAGGATCATGACCTGAGCCGAAGGCAGTCGCTTAACCAACTGAGCCACCCAGGCGCCCACCATAATATCTACTTCAACACCTAGCACTGAGTAAGTGTTTAATAATTATTAGAAGAAAAATAAGCATTTGTTTTTCACTTAAAACTGAGACAGAGACTGAACTATATACTTAAAAATGGTTTCAGTGGTAAATTTTGTGTTAGGTACATGTTACCACAATAAAAAATTTTTTTTTAAATTACAAAACTTATGGGAACTTATGCGTTCAGCTATGACAGAAGAACAGGGATTGGACTTACCCTCCTGTCTTAACTAAAACCATGAACAAAACATACGAAACAACACTTTTGAGGTGTCAGCCAGCGATGCAGGAAGTGATCCCCAAGGGAAGAGAAATAAACAAGGGAAAAGACTTTCCAGGTAGAGCACAGGGAGGGAAGGCCCCGCAGAGCCTGATGGTCTTCCTGAGTTGTGAAGACAGAGTTGAGAATTCAAGCAGGCCACAGTAGCTAGAATTCACAGGGCGGAGTATCTGTGAGAAGAGAGTTGTAGAGCAAGGAGGAAGTTACGAAGGTAGACAACACTGAAGATCTGACCTTGACTGACCACTGATGAGTGCATGCATGTAAAGAAATCACCTGGAAAAATAACCAACAAAAAGAGCAGGCTGAGCAATCCAGGGGGGGCTCACCCAGGGCCAGGAGTGGTTCATGTTCCCACCAGCCAAGATGGGGGAAATGTTGTAATATGCAGGGCATAGAAAAAATCCTCAGAAAGGGTTGTTCCAGCAATGGGAAAAAATTAGCCCTAGGTTAAAGGAGGCTCTGAACCCACCTAACAAAGCTTAAAAGCAAGCCTCAAAAGGATTAAAGTAATTTAACTATATCCCAGAACAAAGTTCAAGAATATGTAAAGGGAAACAAAAATATCCAGCACCCATCTGGAGCACCCATCACAGCATCTGGCATCTCCAACTTAAAAATTACCAGGTGTGCAAAGAGGCAGGAAAATATAACCCAAAATGAGGTGAAAAATCAGTCAATAGAAACAGGCCCAGACATGACGTTGATGTTGTAATTAGTAGACAAGGACATTAAGACAGTTGTTTTAACTGTTTCTGTATATGTAAGGCAGGGAAAAACATGAGCATGTTAAGAAGAGACACAGAAGCTCTAAAAACAGACCCCAAAAGAACTGACCTACTAGAGATGAAAAATACAATGTCTGGGGGTGCCTGGGTGGCACAGCTGGTTAAGTATCTGACTCTTGGTTTTGGCTCAGTTAGTGATCTCAGGGTTGTGAGACTGAGCCCCACATCAGACTCCACGCTCAGGGCAAAGTCTGCTGAAGATTCTCTCTCCCTCTCCCTCTGGCCCTACCTCCTGTGCACTCTCGCTCTCTAAAATAAAATAAATAAATCTTTTTTAAAGAAAATACAACATCTACAATAAAAATACACTGTGTGATGGCAACAACAGATTAAACCTGGCAGAGTGAAATATTAATGAACTTGAAGGTTGTGCAGTAGGAGTCATCCAAAATGAAACAGAGAAATAACTGGGGAAAATAAAATAAGCAGAGCACCAGTGAGCTGTGGAATGACTTCAAGCAGCCTAATATATGTGTAACTGGAGTCTCTCGAGGAGCATGGGGAGGAACAGAAAAAAACATTTGGAGAGATGATGGCTGAGATTTTTCCAAATTTAAAGAAAATTGTAAACTCATGGATCCAAGAAGCTCAGTGAATCCCAAGCCCAATAAACATGAAGAAAACAACACCAAGGCAAATGACAATTGAATTGCTAAAAGCCAGTGATAAAGAGAACATCTGAAAGTAGGCAGAGGAAAAAAGGATACATTGCATACTGAGCAGCAAAAAGAAGAGTGGCAACAGATTTCTCACCGGAAATGATGTGAGCCAGGCGACAGTGGAGACACATCTTTAAAATAGTGAAAAAAAAAAACAACAAACCCCATGTACCTAGTATTCTATACCCAGAAGAAATATCTTTCAGTAAATGAAAGCCGACATGCTAAAGCAGAAAGAACTCATCCCCAGCAGACTGGTACAACAAGAAACATCAAAGGAAGTCCTTTGGGCAGAAGAAAAATGATACTAGATGGAAATATGCATTTATAGAAAGGAATGACAAGCACCGAAAATGGTATCTGTAACAGTGAATATAAAAGGCTTTCTTCTTACTTTTTATTTATTTATTTATTTATTTATTTACTTACTTACTTACTTACTTACTTACTTATTTGACAGAGAGAGACACAGCAAGAGAGGGAACACAAGCAGGGGGAGTGGGAGAGGGAGAAGCAGGCTTCCCGCTGAGCAGGAAGCCCGATGCGGGGCTCAATCCCAGGACCCCAGGATCATGACCTGAGCCGAAGGCAGATGCTTAACAACTGAGCCTAAAAATTAAAGCAGAGAGGGTGCCTGGGTGGCTCCGTCGGTTAAGCATCCCACTCTGGATTTTGGCTCAGGTCATGATCTCAGGGTCGTGAGATCAAGCCCCGAGTCAGGCTCCGCACTCAGCGGGGAGTCTGCTTGAGATTCTCCCTCTCCCTCCGCCCCTCCCCCGCTCAAAAGCTCTCTCTCTAGATACATAAATAAAATCTTAAAAAAAAATTAAAGCAGAGGCTCTCCTTCTCCTGCTTTTTAAATTGTCCATTTTCTGGAGTGGAGCATTCACATGGCTGGAACTCCTGCTGTTTTGGCCTCTAGCACGTGACTGAGGCTGATTATTTGCCTCTCCAGGCCTCAGTTTCCCTCACTTGTCAAATAGGAGATACTGCGTCCCAGACTGTTTTACAGGGTGATTGTGAAGATGAATAAGCTAATAAATAACAAACCCTTTGTAAAATTAAAGCAACCTATCAACATGACTGGTCTTGCTTTAGGTTTGCAGCCCCTCCCAAGAAAGCAGCTACTCGTGGCGAGTCTGCCCCGCTGATGCCAAGGCCGAAGGCTCTATCTGCTGCAGCAGGCTCTGTCTCCTCTCTCCTTCAGGGGAGAAGCCTCCTCTATCCTTTGGGCTAGGCGTGATCGCTTGGGAACACACCTTCTCTCGCAATACACTCCCTCATTCTGGTCAAGCCCACCCAGTAGGCCTGCCCATCCAACTCCGAGGAGCAACAGGGCCCCCGTGGCTCTGGCCAGCTTTGCCCAGTAAAGGAGTTAGGTTCATGGAACAATACCGTCTCCTGTCTGGGCATGAAACAAGGACGTGAGCCTCCTTCCGAGTGGCAAGAGGCCCAGTCTCTCTGCCTGTTGACTCTTCCTGTTTGCTCAGGTGAAGGTGGCCCTGGGGTGACCCATGCAGGGAGGGGGTGCACCAGTGGGCAGAGGGCCTGGCCCAAGTTTGAGGTTTAAGAATGATGAGTCATCCTGGGGTCATGCCCTGGGCTGGGAGAGGTGCCCGACCCCAGCAGATTGTTCCGAGTTGCTGTCCCTTCTACTTTTGCTCCCACAGACCTTTGCTGAGCACCCACCACATACCAGATTCACTGCCAGATGGTTTCTACACACTGCTTAATTTCTTCTTCCCAACAGCCTGGTGAGGTCGGTATCGGCATGCCCATTTCACAGGTAAGGAAACTGAGGTTCAGTTAGTTGATTGCACAGCTGGGTCCAAGCCCTTTGCTCCCAGAAGAAGAAGAGTAGCCACAGCCAACGTTTACTGGAAGGGCGACCGTGTGCCAGCCACAGGGCCAGCTCTTTGCGAGAGCCGCCTCATTTAATCCTCAGACTAATTCTAAGAACTAAATACTGCTTTTCTCGCGTGTCATTTGCCCAGCATTGCACAGCTTAGAAGGGCTGGGCTGGGCTGGGCTTTGCAGCAGATCCATTATTTCATCCCAAAAAGGCCATGAGTCCTAGGTTGGTTCCCCCAGGAGCAGATCTGGAGACAACATAGTGTATTTGGCAGGGGATCCCAGAAAGCAGTGCGGGAGGGCAGGGGGAGCAAGACACGAAAGGGTAGGAAGTCCGTACAAGTATGGTATGGAGCAGCTTACTACTACTGTGGGCCACCGGAACTTCATCCGTCTGGGGGCCCTTGGGAAGCAGCACAGGACGGTGCTTCTCAAACTTTAACTCACACACCAAACTCCTGGGACCCTGACAAAATGCAGATACTGATGCATCAGGTCGGGGTGGGACCCAAGATTCTGCACCGCCAACGAGCTGCCAACGGTTTCCCTGCTGCGGACCCGCGGACCGCACTTTGAGTAGCAAGAGTATGTATAGCACACACCTTACAATTACCCTAGCAGAAAGCAGGTTGCTGCACCCCCTACAGTCCTGTTAGCAGGGGCTGAGGGGGCCTGGGGGGGGCACTGACAGCTTCACTACACCGTCGGGCTGTCCCGACCCCACCGTCCTCCCCGCCCAGGGCTCCATCTGTGGGAGGGAAGCCTGCGTGTGCCCATGTTAAGTGCTAAGAGCATCTGAGCGAGCCAGAGAGACACCCCTCCGCAGGGGCCCCAGGCAATGTCCAGAGAACACCACTGGGCTGCTCCTAAATCCAGCCCAGACCCCCAGATCCCTGACTGGGGGTTCCTCCCCACTTCCTCAGCCACTCTTGAGCTCCAAACCTGGGGAGCAGCTCCAACAGACCCTTCACTGATGAGCAGGGGTTTGGCAGGGTCATGGCCAAGCTCTTACTGGGTCCTACCTCTGTCTTGAGCCTGGCCTGGTGGACCCAGCGGCTCCTCCCACAGCTCGGGGCTCCTGAAGAGGGCGGCAGAACATATTCCGGGCATGAGACCTGCCCACGGGTCAGGGTGCAGCCACGGGCTCTCGGCAGCGCCTAGAGCGGGAGGGAGAGTGTGGGAGAGTTTCCCGAGGTGTGGGGGCTGGGACAGCAGAACTGGCCAGCTCATGTAGCCCTGGGCAGAGGGTGGACGGAGAGGCCGGAGCGGCATGGAAGCTTCTAAGGCGCCCATGACAAGGCAGTGGGGGTGGGGATGGAGTCTCCCTCACCGCGTCCTCGTTCTGAGAGGATGACTTGGCTGCTTTTCTTTAGATGGGCCTGGAAAGCTCTGGGTTCAAGCCTCATCTCTGCCACTTAAGAGCTGCGAGGTCCTGGGCGGGTTCTTTAAGCTTTTAGGTCTCGACGTCTTCATCTGTAAAATGGGGCTAACAGTCCCCCTCTCACAAGGTGGTGAGGCAAGGCCCCTAGCCCAGGGCCTGGTGTGTGGTAGGTGTGCCATAAACATGAGCTGAGAATGTTCCTTCTCCTTCCCGCATCGTTCACTCTTCAACTTGGGGACAGAGTTCTTTAGTAAAAATGGAGTGAATCCCCAGATTGCTAGCCTAATAAAGCCCGGGAGTTCTGCTCTGATAAGAGGTCAATATTCGCAAAAGCAGGACATGCTTGTGGTGGAAGAGCTCCAGCGGGAAGAAAGCAGGATGCCTGGTAACGCTGTGGTGGGAGGTGGGGACCCAGGAGGGAGCCTGCGCCCCCTAGAGCGTGGGCTTCGAGGGAAGGGGAGAGGGACCGGGACGGAGGGAGACTCCAGGCTGTCCATCTGTGGGGCCTCTGCGTGACCCGAGAGGTGCAGTGACAGCAGGAGGAAAGGCAGCTGAGCGTCCTCCTTGTGCCAGAGCCGAGCTGCCTCATCCCAGCCTGGGCAGCTGGGTCAGGAGCCCCGCACCTGCGCTCAAATCCTAGCTCCCCCACTTACATCTGCCTTGTCTTGGGCAAGTCACTGGGAGTCTCTCTGCCTCCGTTTCCTCATCTGTAAAGTGGGGAGAGTAGAAGAAGCTGCCTCACACACTCGTGTACACAAAGTGCTTGCTGCAGGCCTGGTATACAGTCAGCACTCAATAAACGGGAGCTCTGCTCATGCTCCCTGACAGGCTTCAACACCCTGTGTCAGTTCTTCTCTCTCTCTCTTTCTCTTTTTTTTAAGATTCAGTTATTTATTTGAGAGAGAGAGTATGGGAGCTGGGGGAGGGGCAGAGGGAGAGGGAGAAGCAGGCTCCCCGCTGAACAGGGAGCCCCACATGGGGCTCCATCCCAGGACCCCGAGATCATGACCTGAGCCAAAACCCAGAGTCGGTGACTTAATCGACTGAGCCACCCAGGCGCCCCAGTAGCTCTTCTGTCTCAAATCCTTTGTCTGCCAAAAAGAGCCCCATTCCCCCAGGTGAGGGAGAGTCCAGAAAACAAGAAGTGTCATTGCTTTGCACCCTTCACCCCAGGACCTGCGTGTGGATTGCCGGGAGCAGGGGTGGGGTGGGGTAGGGGTAGGGGGGTGGCCCTTGTGCCCACGTTGGCTCGCTGAGGGCCCCTCCAATGGCAGGGACACAAGGCAGAAGAAGGGAGAGTCCTGTGGATGGAGTCGGGTCCTTCGGTGACCCCTACCCCCCCTTCGCCCCACTGTGGAATCCCACAGAAGAGGGAGGGAAACGCTGCTACCCCGGGGACCGCACTGCACACAGGGGCCCATGCCTCGTCCCAGATGGGAAGAGCAGTGGTGTTGATCAGGATGCTGGGAGCCCAGCCTGGCCTTGCGTAAAGCTTCGGGGGCAGACTTGCTGTTTACTCTAGATGCAGAAAAGAATACGTAAGTTGATTAAGTTGGGTCCCTGCAGAACAGCCTGATTCCACATTTAGCGGAGACACAAAAACAATTGTAGAGAGGACGCAGGGCTCCTGGAGCTCCGGAGTCAGCTCGTGGTGCTTCCCCAGTGCTTGTGAACATCCCCGGCCCCCTTCCTGCCTCGATTCCTCTCAGCCTCTACCACAGGCCTGCCCTACCGTCAGCTGGAAGAGGACTGTGCTTGGTTTTGCTTTGTTTGTTTTTGTTTTTAAGACTAGGCTTCTGGTAAAATCATCTCACCCTCCCTCCCTCCCATTGCCCAAAACTTGATCGCTTTGCCTTTTTTAGCTTCTTTTCAGTTTGTTGATTCATACCCTGCTTTCTTCCAAAAGAGATTTGAGGTGGCTATTGTCATAGTAAAGGAAAAATAAAACCAACATTCATGAAGCAAAACAGAAGGACAACATGCAGAAAAGGGGAAGGAGAAAACACTTACCAAGAACTCTCGGCTGAGGCAAGTCGCGGGAAGGAAATCCCACGCTTCATTGCCGTCTGAAGAAACAGGGAAGGGTACATAGCGTGTATCTTTCATTGCATACAAGTTCATCATGTGGGAAAAAAATAAATAAGCAGAAGCCCAGCTGATTCTTCGCTCTGAGCTTTGAGACGATTTTGCCATGGGTCACCAGGGCTTTGGCTCCCGGTCCTTGAGTAACTTAAAGAACAATATCTCCAAATGGCAGTCATAAATGCAGAAGACTTCTTGCCTTGACAGTTCCTTACATCAGTTCTCAAAACAAGATGAGTGCATAATAGAGCAAGTTTCCTTCGAGGAGTTTACAAGGCTACCTTATAATAAAGAAAGCCAAGAACTTAAATGTTTCATTTTAAAAGATTTTGTTCATAATACTAATAATGTGATTAGCATTTATGAGTGATGGCCGATTATCCTCAAAACCTGAAGATTAAAGTTCCTTCCCAGAGTGAGATTAGGAAGGGTTTACCCATAATGGCAGAAAGATTCGTCGCCCATAAAG
This sequence comes from Leptonychotes weddellii, assembly GCF_054177405.1. Lineage (NCBI taxonomy): Eukaryota > Metazoa > Chordata > Mammalia > Carnivora > Phocidae > Leptonychotes > Leptonychotes weddellii. The sequence continues at coordinate 12,680,950 of NC_138377.1, read as the reverse complement.
GCAGCTCTATTTGTTGGTGGTATTGGTTTCCCAGGGGTGCCTTAACAAACCCCCACAAACTGGGGGGCTGGACCAACAGAAATGTATTGTCTCACAGGTCTGGAGGCTGGAGGTCCTAGATCAAGGGGTCAGCAGGGCCAGTCTCCCTCTGAAGGCCCCAGGGAAGTATCTGTTCCAGGTACTTTCTTGCCTGGTGGTAGCTTACCTCACAGTGTCTGTGTCTGAACGTCCCCTTTTTATAAAGACACCAGTCCTATTAGATTAAAGGCCCACCCTATTATTCCAGTATGACCCTCACCTTAACCAATCCGATTTGCAATGACCCTATTTCTAAATACAGTCACATTCTGAAGGACTGGGGAGTCAAGACTTCAATAGATGAATGTGGGAAAGGGGGAGGCACAATTCAACTGAGAACTGGGACCAAGGACATGAGTGAAGCCTGAGATCAAGTCATGGGGACCAGTCTGTGCACTCATGGGTGGGAAAACTGACATGTCACTGAGCTGAAACCCCATCAAATGCCTCCTGTCCAGGCTGGAGGAGAACCTTATAATCAGAACAGCACAATTCTTCTGGGAGCCTGGGAAAAGAGACAGCCAAAGAATAAGAATTTGTCCATGTTTATCCAGCCCTGGCCAAGAGGGAAAGGCAGCAAATCTGGGGATATGGGCACTCTGGCCTCCGTGTAGTTACACATGGTGGCCAGGCTGGAAGCATCCACTGGGTTTTCCCATGCCTTAGATAAAAATCTCCCTTCAGATTTTCTTGGTTCTAATACTGAGCTCACCAAACTGACCGATACATCTTCTCGGGAACCCTGATACTGGGAACCACCATGTACATTTGACATCATAGGACACTCTGGGTAAATGTTGTCCCCTGGCTTTGTGCATTGCACACCCCACCCTCATAGAGTATAAACCTAGGGTCAGGGCTCCCCCACTGAGGAGGGAGCATACAGTCCCCGAAAAAGACTCTCTCTGTTGTCAGTTAACCCGTGGGCACTCTGGTTTATTCATCAGTCTTTTGTGACCTTGGTTAATGGTAGTCTGCTCTGCTCCACCCAAGTGCCCTGGGAGCCAGAGAGCAGTTCCCCGGAGATGCTAATTCAGGAAGTAGGTAAGAAGAGGCCCCGTGGGAGAGGTGGGAGGAGGAGAGGAAGGATCCTAGAGAGGGAGGGTGTAGTCTTGGAGCTGGAGGAACAGTGGAGAGCAAACAAATGTCCTGTGGGCTGAAGTGGAGAGATGGTTTAGGAGCACTTGGCAGTGGGGGTGGGGAAGTGGCAAAGGAAAGGCTTCAAAATAGCATGGAGTGCAAGGAAATTGGGACAAGAGGAAATGAACTGTGAGAAGCATGAATGGTGCTTATATGTTGTTTTTCAAAGAGACACAAACTGAAGATCGAAAATTCCTGGATATTTTGTTTGTTGTTCGCCTTTTGTCGTTGTCACCGTTGATTACTTTCGGCTATTTGATGGGACTTCTTTGAGAGCAACTCCATGTAGAAAGAAGAGTGCTGTCCAAGAGACATAGAATCAGGGCTGCATATGTAATTCCAAATCTAGTAGTAGCCACTTTAGAAAAATCAAAAGAAACAGGTGCAACTAATTTTAATGATATATTTTGTTTAACCCAATATATCCAAATATTATTGCAATATGTAATCAATAGTTTCAAAGGTGTTAATGAAATGTTTTACATTGTCTTTCCCATATTGAGTCTGTAAAATCCAGTATATTTAGAGCACGTCTCAATTTGGATTCTGTATTTCAACTGTTCCACAGTGGTCATATCTGTGTGTCAGCACAGACAGAGGCTGGACTAGGCAGTTCCGGGATTCTTAAGGATAAAATGATAATAACAGTAGCAGTAGTAGTTAATAATAATGGTCATTTATTGAGCCTCTTAGATGTGACACATGTCACATGAACCCTCTTTTTCATGCATCATTACATTTAATCCTCTTTTATTTATTTATTTAAAGATTTCATTTTTTGACAGAGAGAGACAGTGAGAGCAGGAACACAAGCAGGGGGAGTGAGAGAGGGAGAAGCAGGCTTCCCGCAGAGCAGGGAGCTGGATGTGGGGCTCGATCCCAGGACCCTGGGATCATGACCTGAGCCGAAGGCAGACGCTTAACCAACTGAGCCACCCAGGCGCCCCACGTTTAATCCTCTTAACAACCTTACGTGGTAGGTACTATTATTATCCCATTCTACAGATGCTGAAACAGAGCCTCAGAGAGGGTGAGTGGTTTGCCCAAGGCCACACAGCTGGTAAAGGGCCGAGTTGGGACCGGAAACCTAGTCTGCCTGACACCAGCATGTGGCCTCAATTTCTCAGGGTCAGCAAAGAGACCGGCCACCACCCCGGCTCTCCCCAGCCCCATCCAGGCTCAGGGGCAAGGATGGACTTCCTTTCCTGATTAGTGGGGTTGTCACATTGACTTAAAAAACAGACTGGAAAGAATATGAACTGTACAGCTGAGCATACCGGGTGACTGACTGAGAACAGGGCAGTAACAAGACACTCAGACTCCCATCAGCTGGAGGAAGCTGCAAATTCAAGGCCGGCGACCGGGTTCACAAAATGCAATTGTTCTCAATGACACTTACTTAGCAAAGAGCCAGGGAGAGAATTGATTGTCACTAAAAGCCGGACAAGAGCATCGATTGTCCCCCCCAGTGATGATTTGAGGTTTCTGACTTAGCCATGCTGAGCGTGTCGGTGTGGACACGTTGTGATGTGACTTCCAGCACGGAAACAGGCTCCAGCGCGGCCAGGCAGTGTAACACTAGCTGGAAACCGAGGCCCAGCAAAAGACCGGGGCCGCCTAGGTCGTGCCCACGCCACCCCACGCCCCGCCTCCACCCTTAACAGCCACAGGCAGCAGGAGACAAGGATGGGCTGGCCTGAGACGTGGGAGATCTGGGGGGGCCTGCGGTAGGGGTTGTCCCTTTCTCTGGTCCCGTTTGTGCAGATGTTCTAGATGCCCTTCAAGCTGTGACATTTCTGGGGGTGGGGCTCTGTGGGAGGAGGGTGGTCCCCTCACCCTGCTGACCACAGCTGCAGCATCGTCTGAAGGTACCAAGTCCAGGCATGGATGTGGCCTGGACAAGTCGAGCCCAAGCATCTCCTGTTCACTCCTGAACACCCAAGCAGGGTGGTGAGCGAGGCCTCACCTGCAGAAGCTTTCCTCAGCGGGAGGTGCCACTGCGTTCTCAAGTGTTCCCAAATGCATTTCCAGCTCCTCTCCCCTCCATCCTGCTCTGGCCACAGGTGGAGAAGAGTGCGCAAGGCTCTCCCGAGGAGCATCCAGGTGAGGGGCCAAGCAACGACTTGTGCTCCTCCATCTGTCCATTCAGAAGGAGCTGAGTGACCCCTGAGCGCCGGATGCTATGGCAGGCCCCGGGGATAAAGAAATGGACAGGGCAAAACACCTGTTCTTCAGGAGAACATGGTACAGACGGACTGGGAAACGAACAGCTAGAAAGAAGCATGGTAAGTGCTAGAATACAGGAATTTTAACTACAGGTATTCTGGTAGCAGAGAGTATGGAAATTGAACACAGAGAGACTGGGTAGGGGGACTGAGCTTTATGGGATGAAAGAACATTCCAGAAAGGCAGAAAGGACAGTCCATGCCAAGGGACAGGGGCACCAAGGGACTTCCTAGCAAGTGTAGCTGACCTCGCAGCTGGAGCTCAGAGCGGGCATGGCAGGGGTAAGGAGATCAGGCTGGGGGCGGGTGGGGGCCAGGCATGAAGGGCTCATGGGCCAGGCTGAGGAATCAGGAACCGAGGTCAGAGTTTGGGGTGCATGGGAGGATTTTAGACAGAGGGAAGTCTCAGATGGCTGTGTGGGACAGACACCCTGTGTGCAGGGGACGGGATGCACAAGAGAGGGGCAGGACCAGTGTGCTGGCCTCAGGCCTGTTGCGTCCAGTTTCATTCCTTGACCTTCCTCAGCTGAGCTCAGCCTGGTGTAGCAGGGCTAACCCCAGGCCCTGTTTCCTGCCTTCACACCAGCCGACAGAGGTGAGGAGTGGAGAGATGGGGGGGCGGTGGGAGGGGGAGAAAAAGGCCGTACTGTTCTTTGCAACCAGTATTTTTAGGCCTAAAAATGACCACCCACTACTGAGAAGTTTGGGGAACGATATCCCAGCTGCCTGAGACACCCATTAATCACCACAGCTAGATTTTGGGAGGTGATCACACCGGAAGGTAGGAACCAGATTTCTCCTCTGCATTCCCGGCACCTATCCGGATTGGCACGTAGCAGTCGCTGAAAACAAGTGTGGGCTGACTGTGAGCGCGAAGGAGAAAATCTATTTTAAAACTTTCTGAATCTATTTCTTCTTAAATTCTTCTATCCTTTCATGTTTTTGGACAGGCTTAACTGTATATGCCATGCTGGATAAGGTGTCATGTATTTAAAAATAAGTTAAGTGCCAGAAGTAACCAAACTCAACTTCTGACTTTTTTTTTGTTTTTTTTGTTTTTTTTTTTTTAAGGAAGCCCAATTATTTTAAATGCATTTGACTATATTTAAAGGCTAACTATATGGTAGATATGACAGTCTCCTAAAGAGGCTTGCACATAGACTGAAGAAATACCACTAAGCATTATGCTGGAGTTTCCTGGTTGTAAACAGGAGCATGCTGTCTGCAAACCATATATCTATAGTCTCAGTGCTCTGCTGGGCAATATTCTTGGGTAGATTATTAAAAGAATGGTTTGTAAGCTCTTGGCAAGGAAGCCAGTTTGGGCTCACTAAGATATAATAAGTGAATGAAGGAAGGAAGGAATGGATGAATAAACCATGGTTGCTTTTATGAGGGATATGTTCCCTAAGATCTCATATAATTTAATACATGCATAAATCAAGACTAATTTCCCATAGGAATAAAGTAGGATTTACATCACTTCAAGTTTTGTACATTAAGTGAAACTTTATCCTTTACCATTGCCTTCTTTCAGATTGGCATAATTCATATTAGCATACAGTATGACTCTTATGTCCTCCTTTATAAAGGAAGACTACGGATTTATATCTGGAGATCAAGGATGTACTTGACAGTTTTGATCAGATGGAGAAATGTAGGCTACGTTTTCATAAAGCCAAGCGCATCTGCCCTCAGAGCGTGTTGATCGTAAGGAAACTGACCGACCAGGGGTTCCCCAGAACTGTGCCGCAGGGCTCCAGCTTTGTCCTAATCAATATACAAAAGACATTCTCAGATCTGTGATCCAACAACATCTGGAGGGAAAGCAAGTGTTTCGGACGGCAAAATCAGGACCCTCACACCGCCCCCCAGTGGTAAACTCAACTAGCCTTGAATAGTGGACCAAATCTAAGGAGATGGCATTTAAGAGAGATAAATATAAAGCCCTGCACTTTGATCCCAAATGAATATCTGGAGAAGGACACCAATGGCCGGGATTTACTTGTTTTAGTTAATAGCAGATTCAGTCTGAATCGGTGGCGTGATGAGTCTTCTGACAATAAAATTCAGCCTTTGGTTTCATGAATAGAAACAGAAGATCTAGAATGTTCCTCCTCCTCAAACTTACCTGGAATTCTGTTTTCAGCTCTCAGTTTTGATCATAAACTGGAACATGTCCAGAAGAGGGAGAGAGTAGACAGAACTTGAAATGTTTGTTCTGGAGAAGACTTAGAGAGGAAATTACTGTTTCCACACGGAGAAATGGTTGCCACATGCAAGAAGACTCAGGTTTGCATTTTTGTGGACTTCCAGGCTAGTCCAAGGTCCTTCCGGTACAAGTTTTAGGGAGTGAGATTTTTGTTTCAATAGAAGGATAGTTAGAGGGTCGGAAGGTGAAAGGGTCACCTGAGTTCAGGTGCTGGGTTGGGTCATCTTGGCACCACTGAATGGCTCATTGGGAACATGGTACGAAAGAGTCCATGTATCTGATTTCCTTTTCTTTTGAACTCTTGGGGAGCTGGTTACAGATGATTGAGAAAAGAGAAAATAAATGACCAGAAAATTAGGAAAAACAGTTTTAAAAATTATTTTGCTAGTAATGAAATGACAATTCAAACAGTAATAACAGAGATTTTACCTGTTAGCAAAAATTAAGGAGGAAAATAAATTGCAATACTGCTGAGGGTGTAGAGAGACTGGTGTTTTCACTCGCTGCCATTCGCACTGATGCCTTTTGGAAAGTATAGAAAGACCTGTGACATTGCTAATACTTCCGTGCCAACAGTCCAAAAGGCAAGCTAACAAAAGACAAGATGAAAAAATGCAAATGGCCACATGCCTGAAGATATCCATTGTGGTATTACTTATCATAGAGAGAAAGCCTAAGCAATGTAAACAATGAAAGGGAACAGCTGAAGATGACAGGCATTCGCTCAGTAGAACGTTACATATCATTTAAAAAGTCATTTTCAGGGTAGCTACCGTAGAACATTATGCGTGCACCCGTGGGGGATGGCCACCTACAAAATTCCACAGATGTGATGACTATAATTGCATGACAGATGGGTATGACAAAAGATAAGAAGGACAATTTCTTCTTTTGAGTCCAGCTTCGCCACTAGCTAGTTGTGGTATCTTGGGCAAATCCCTTACTTTTTCTGTGCCTCAGCTGCCAAGTCGGTCAGACAGGGAGTTTGGACTCAATGGTGTCTAAGGTCCTTTCCAGTTTTGCGATGTGAATAGAATGGACCCCGTTCATGAAGAAACCGTATCCTGGAGGGATTAAGAAATCAGCCACTAAGTCTTGCTTTCAGATTTACCCCATCATACTCGACTTCTTCCATAGTCCATATTTTTAGAAATCAGTTTTGAAATGAGGAGATGAGAAAAAATAGAATTCCTTGATCTTTCTCAAAGAAATTAGTGCGTTTTGAAGGAAATTTAGCCATATGTTCCCTAAGTACTTCAGTGTAAAGTAGCATAACACAGTTCTCAAGTCATTAGGATACTTTATTCAAAAATGCCCAAGCATGATTTCAAATCACGAAGCTGCTGCGAGGACGTGACTTCATTCACACAAAACCAAGGGAAGGGGCGGACATTTAACAAACTGGTCTATTTACTTGTATTTGAGTCTTTTTAAAAAAAAATTGTCTTTCCCCAGTTCCCTGGTTTTGTATCCCAATCCCATGGGAAAATGGTCACTATGTATGTCACGCAGGGCCTTTTCATTCGTAGGGGTCTGAGAAGCAGGGTGACAGACATGAGCTTTCAACACATAAACAAAAGCGTCCTCGTCATGCCCAGACTCCCTCTGAAATTGCCCTCATCTGTTCAGAACTTTCTGGAAGGGTGGCGACTTCTGAGTTCAGACACTTCCTTTTCATCAGGCAGAGCAGTCAAGAGGAGAGGAGAGACTGGAGGAGAAACGCCACTAGCAACAGCATCAACACACAGAAGGGTCCTCGGTGTCCCTGAAGTACCAGGGAGACTTTCACCGCCCCCAGGAGTAAACTTTACAGATACTGTTGTCTGATCTTTTCGGAAAAGAACCCATTTTCAATTGTCCAGGAAGAATTTTTAAACTGCAGGGACAGCCCACAACTAGATTACCTAAAAATGAGAGGAGAGCTTGTGTATTATTTAGACATGCAAATAACGCATCTATCCAGCAAATCATTACATCTTCAAGGCAGAGTCTAGAATCTTCTAGCTTGGCTCAAAGAAGCCTTAGACATACAGCTCCCCAACCGAATGCACAGCACAGCCCGGCAAATGCTGCAATTAAAACCAGGGCAGGAAGGACAGAAAGTCACTTACAAGTGTGAGTTTTATTAGTACCTTTGATTTCTTCTTTCTCTGCATTTATACCAAGCTGCTTTTAATAAAATACACTGATCATCCTTTGTTGGCCTCTTTTCAGGGAAGGAATTGGGGTGTGAATTGAAGAGGGAGGAAGGGGCGGCCGGGTACCATCTTGAGGGCAGAGAACCCAGATGCGGAGGCATGTGAATACACGGCAAGAAAGTGAACACACATAGGAGCAGCTTAGAGACACATCTGAGTGCTGTCCTTTCAAATCAGTCACCTGACAATACTCTGGACTTGTTCCAATAAGATTGCCCCTGCTTACCCCTCAGGAAGCTCTGCTCCAGAAAGACAGGCCCCAACCGCTTCGGGGTGCCATTTAAGCCTGAGCATCTGCCTTCCACGCCAACTCAGGGCTCCATTAGCTTGCAAGCCCCTTCAAGGCTGGCTCCACCTGTCCCTGTCACCCAGCAGTCACCGGGATAGAACTGTCGCTGAATGAATGCTTCTTGAATTAAAAAGGAGAAGGGCCTCGCGAGGGTAGCAGATGAATCATTACCAAAAATAATATGCAATACCTAATACGATGAATTTGACTTTGGTGGCAGTTTTTTTTTACTGCTGTGGTATTAATTCAATTCTTTGCTACTCATCTCCTTTCTCACACCGTATTGTAGCCCAGAGGCCTTGCGTTTTGCTCTTCACCGCAGGTCACAACTGACTACCAGATTTTCCTCCTTCCTCTCTTCTGTGGGATGGTCAGTAGCCTCTGGAGGTCAGATCAGCATCTGGGAGGTGTTATCATTTGGGCAGAGTTCCCTCTGGTATTCGGACACTCAGTCTAACTGGGCGTCTTTTCTAGCCATCTTGAGGTTCCCTTATAAAAAAGGTTTAATATGGGCTTCTTATTGAGGCCACCCACCCGTTATACTTGACCGTAAGCATACTCAACTTGGTCAACTACCTGATTCATCAGATTCGACCCGAGGGACTTTCTGCTTTTCCTCCCAACCAGGTCTCCTCAAATACTGAAGGTCTGTCACCCGGGAGGTGACACCACAGCTTTGTAAGTGATTTCAGCAGTGGGACTGACTGTAAATGGCAGCAACACCAATGTGTGGGGTCCTGGGTGACCACTTTGAGAAGTCTTAGGGGGAGGGGCCTTCTAGTAGGATCACTAGACTAGATGCG
>NC_138377.1:12648457-12671905 GCF_054177405.1 Leptonychotes weddellii | reverse complement strand
ACCCTTTCTGCTCCTCCAGCATGGTGACTGGTGCCCCATGAGCTATTAACCGTCTCACCACTCCTTTAGCCCATCCAGCTCCTTGCTGGACCTTGGGGTGGTATTGCAGGGGTGATGGATTGGTGATAGGTTAAATCTATAGGAGAAGTCTAAGGGTTAGAAAGTTATCACAAGAAACCCTCAGGACCTGGGATAGGTTGGCAGGCTCCAGCCCCAAAGCAGAATAATCAACTAAGTTTGCCAGCTTCCAGATGAAAGGCAAAATCTGTCTAACCACAAGCTCTAAACTCTGTGGTGGGAGGCTTGCTGTCCGACGATTCTTTAGACCAGAGCTGAGAGCCACAAGTGAGCCCAGCCTCTGGCTGGGAGTTTGCGTATTTGCAAAAGGTGTGTGATTTTTTTTTTTTTTTAAACCACAAGGGAAGCATGCATGAGGTTGGGTGGGTCCAGTAAGTACGTCTGAGACCCTAAAACTGAAGTGCAAAAAACGGAACACACACCCTAGTGCAGGTAAGAAATAGAAATGATTTTACTGCTCGGCATTTGCATATAGAGACGCGGTGCACACAGTACGACGCGGCATTGTTCGTCAATTGATGCAACTCAGTAATTTTTATTGCAACTGGAAGACAATACATCACAGAAACTTTATGGTAGGTCTGGGGGAAAGTGTTATTTACAATAAATGATGAAATAGTTTGTCTTTGGCAATATGATTACATATGAAGAATGCGAAATGCATGTATGGATGCCTCCAAAGCAACACCATCAGGTCCCTGAAGTCCGGCTGATTGTGTCTGCCTTCACAATGCTCCTGCAGGGAACACAGATGCAACTTTCTTTCTCCTTTATGGTTCTCTCTTTCTATTCATGATATTATTGGCAGTTTCATACAGAAAATACAGAAAAAAAAATTGGCTTTTGAGAAATTATTACTCTAGTAAATTAGAATTTGGCCATGTAGGTCTATTGGCCAGCAAAGGTCAGACGACCCTAAGCATCGATAGTAAACCTCTTGGTCTTCTGATTGCTTTATCACTGTTATTTTTTTTTTTCTTCTGTAAAACAAAAACGCAACTCAGAAATGTTACAGAATCAGAGTATAAAAAAATGTACAAGTGTCTAATGCTTCCCAGACACACCCGGATACTCCCCCCCCCCACCCCGCATTTTCACCATGGCAGTAATAAGTAGTAAGTGTGAATAAAACAGCATGAAACTGGTTACTGAATCAGCTATGAGCTTCAATGGCCTCAACACACGTACTCAAGAAATGCTCCATGTTTAAATAACTGAACTTGTGCTAAGTTTCATCTAAAAAAAGGAGGTGGAGGTCAGGGAACTCAGGCCACAGTAATGAAAGGATGAAATACAATTTGTAGGTTTGACAGGCTCACCATATCGAAGTCTGTGCGAATCCAATATGGAATATCAGTTATTTGCAAAAGGTAGGGAAGGCTGTTCTCAACTTTTGCAAATGAAATACAGTGGGAAAAACACTGTTGAATATATTCCAAATAAATAGTCTTGATTTCAACGCTAACAAAACGAACAGGAAGGGTACTTGTGAGCATATCACAGTAAAGTCAGAAGTGATCTTTCACCTAGGTCTGATTTCAAAAGTAGGACAGACAGCAAAATGCAGCACCATAGACACATCGGTTTTGGCCGTTAAAAGATGGATCACTTTGAAAATCGTATTTTCCTTCCTTAATTTTTGGTCAGTGAAGCTAGCACTTGTTTGCTGAACTGTGGAAGAATTTCAAGGTCACACGCATTATTCATGATAAAGCAACCGAGCTGACGAGTCTGTGCTTAATTCAAGAATAACCAGTAGAAGAGAGAGAAAACAAGGAGTTAACCACCTCCGGTGCTCTCTCAAAGGAAGAGGGGTTAACAGATGAACTCACAAAGGTAGGCGGGTCTATACAGAACACTGAATGCCATGTGTAAATCCTCATGAAACTCCAGAAACAGGAACACCACACAATGTATATACTTCGATTTACACATTCCGTTACAAAGAAAAAAGACACCATTACAACTTTGTAACTGTGTTAACTGCAATATAAACCAAAGTCCCGAGTTTGGCAGATAACTAAAAGAGGGTTATCACTTAGGTTATATAGCAAAAGTGTTGATGTATATTATATATAGTAGTATAAATAATAAAAAAGTATTATTTAAATTAGATCACAGTGCTGCATTATGTGCATAACAGTGTTTGATATAGTATTGGAGGGCTGGGACCTACGACACTACGGATTTAACTGTCAACACTGGTTAAGTCACAATCAAGAGGGGACACAGAGTTCGAATGTGTTCTTTTGGTGGCAAAAATCCTGAAGATGAAAGGAAAAAAACACTTCTCTACAGAAACATAAAAATAAATTGCAACATCTGGGCAGCTGTGATCCACCAGAAAGAAACCGAGTCCCAACCTGAATCAAGTTTAAAGGGAAAAGAGGAGTCACATTGAATTTAACCCAATCCCGTATGGAAAACCCTCCCATGTAGGTCACTTGTACAGAACTCTGATTCCTTCTCCAAAAGCCCTTCGAACGAGAGGCTAAGAGCCCACATGCATAGTGTGGGGGGTCACTGAAACGTGAGTTGGTAGCACTTGGTGCCGGGCAGTCCCAGTGTGTCCCAGCACTGAGCTGGGCACAAAAGCCATCTGGACGGTTTTCACAGCCCACAGCCTGAAGTCCCTGGGGCAGGAATGCCATTCGTGTGCAAACGGCAGCTTCTAGAATGCCCTGTGGTAGCTACTGCCGCACCCAGCAAGGACCAGACACGCTGAATGCCTCTCCGAGAAAAAATCAGCTCTTGGGAAAAGCCTCGGACACATCCCTTCTTAAAGACTCAGCCCCAAGACTGAAACCTGCAGCAGTCGTCTTGGCCATCTCAAACCACCACCTAAACGTGGGTTTGGTTCATTTGAGTTTCAAATAGACAGCTTTATTTACCAAAGAACTCTTAAAAGTATATTGATTAGAGAGGGAAGGGAAGTAGGAGCTTATGGTATATAATAAGGCTGGGAAAAATCTATGATGCAGACCCTTTCCACGTAGTACTAGATAAAGATAAAAGACAATTAGAGTAGCATAAAAATAACTGTCTATGTGTATATCATTTAAGAAAAAAGAGCTACAGTCTCTTTCTCTTAAATGTGTCCGAGGGCCAACAGCAAGTAATTGTAGATGTCACGGTGCTGATGTGTTCATGGTTGTTTTCCAAAGCATCTTTAAATATTGCTATAGTTCCCCATCTCCCCCTCCCCCCCGCCCCACGTGAGTATGTGAGATACTGGAATGACACATGAAAACACCCCTTCTCCCAGCAGGAGAAATGAAAGCAAAAACACCACACCCCTTGAACGGTGCTCAGGCGATCTGTCAGACTCATGAATACATATGCTAGTTTGGAAGCTAAAAGAACACCTGACGTTTGGGAAGTAATTCCAAGACTAAAGTGAATTACATTTGAGCAAAATAGTCTTTCACAAATAGGCTTGTGCTTAAATCCTCTACTGCTCTTGGAGGAGGGAGTGAGAGAGGGTGCCTCCCGCCCCTTGGCTTGGCAAGGACACGGACAACCTCATTCTGCCATGAATTCACTACAAACGGCCACATACACATCAATACTTTTTTTTTTTTCTCAACAATCAAAATACAAAGTTAAACACAATTGAGCCATTGTTTTGGTTATGCATAATGTGTATGCCTCCAAAAACAGAAGAAAAATAGAAAAAAGTACCCTCACTGAAGTTTCCCCTAGAAGTCACCCAGCAGGCTTCTACACGGGTGCTGAGGGAGACTCAGGAAAATAACACTTAGAAAGCTGCCCGATGAGGTATTTATGCAAAAAGAGTGGTTCTGGAGTTAAGAACACACTTTTATAAGATATTTATCTATTTCTCAAAGAGATCAGAAAAGTAAATCACACACATTGCATTTTATTATTTTCTAAAAGACACCTTTGCTCCTTTAGAAAAACGAAATGAGGGGAGACAGCCCACCGCGGGGGTTTTGACTGGAAGAAGTCCCCGCCAGAAACAGTCCTGGATGTCCACCTCTGCCTTTCGGGAGGGAAGCCTGAACTTTATCCTGGGGGGGGGGGAAGGGAGTGGGGGGGCAGAGCTGAAGGGGTTGTCTTCCGGGTTTGGTCAGGCGACAACACGTATCAAAGTGTTGCTCAGGCTCCGCAACTGACACAGCTTTTGGGGTGTCAGATACTTGGGGAGATGGAGGGAACAGGGCACTTCGGTAATACATCCTTTTCCCATCTACACCCGGGACAAATGTGCTGGAAGTATTCCGGTTCAGGTCCTGAACTTGACCTGTCATATGGGCGTAGACTTTTTTTCCCCCGCCAGGTTCTCTTACCAGCAACCCACAGGAAGGAAAGCGCGGGGTCCGCGCCAGTTCATTCCCTCCGTCCTGGCTGCTGCTGGCCACTGGGCTCCACGACGGCCCCCGACTGTCCCGTCTTTAAACATCACCGTCTCCCCAGTGCCCCCCGCTCTCCCTCACCACCACATCCTGAGCCCCGGTAGTGGGTGTTCCTGTTTGTGTTTTAAAATTCCCCTCCATGTGGGTGGAAGATCATATTCTTTCAGAGATTTCTCTCTGGATCTCTCAAGATAATTTCTTTTAGGCAAAGGTAACAGGAGTTTCTGGTCTGCGTGACATCGTCCGGTTGTCTAAATTCAGCTCTCATAATCTAGGTGGGCTTAATTCCAGGTTGGTTCGTGTGCTCAGGTGGCAGAGGTGGCCGGCCCCTCCTTCCCACTGCGAGATGGCATCACAGGGAAACTGTCTGGGGCTGGTCCTTCCAACATCCGTGTCACTTCCTCCTTCGCGTGCACCCTAACTCACACCCTCATCCAATAAGGCCCATTAGCGTGCTTTCCCTTCTTCCGGCGAATTTGCATAATTATTCACTGCCTTTTTGCTAGGACCAAATCACGGTAATGGTTTTCTCAAGTCAGCGTCCCGTAATTCTCTTGATTCTATCATACACACTCACTACTAAGTTTGCCCTCAAATTATTGCGTCATGGTAAACATGGACAGACAAAGAGAAAGGACACACTTTTCAACAGAGAACCAGGGGGTCGGGGGCTGAAGTGCAGACAAGGCAGTTAGAGCTCCGCCATCCAGGCCCTACCAGAACACGAAGATATTTTATATTGCAGAGTAAGATTCCCCAACAGTCAGAATTTGTCCCTGAAGAAGGTTAAACCTTAAACACCTGCTTCAAAAAACCAAAACAAAATAATTGGGGAAAAAAAAAACAAAACAACAGAAAAAAAATGAAAGAAAGAAAGAAAGAAAGAAAAAAAAAAAAAGAGAAAACCAAAAGAAACTCTAAGCCTAAGGGCTTAAAAATTAGAGGCATAGCCTTTTCTCTATTTTCTATATTTATATGAAAATAATTCATGCTTCATGCTAAATACATTATTTACCTTACAAGAACTTTGTTATTTTTGAATAAAAAAAAGTTTGTTTTGTGATTTTTTTTTCCTTTTTTATCTTTTTTCCTTTTTTTTCTTTTTTCAAAGGAATCCATGCACTGTGGATCAGAAATTTCTGCTGGCTACACTGGCTGAACGTGGAAATCACTGATTTTGCAAAGATGAATCCTGATATTAACTGCAAACTCCATTTTGAGGGCAGGATAGGACTTTTTTGTTTTTGTATTTTTTTTGCCATGTTTTTACTTTTGTTTGTCCATCAATCTGCCTTTAATCTTTTAGAAATACACCACAATACTAATGGCAGGTTCTGTAGCTTTTTGTTTTCTCACTCGGATCAAACAGTTTTGACAGACAGAAAAAGATCTGTACCATTATTTTCTTCCTTAACAGCTACTGTAATTTCCTGGACTTGATTTTCACTTGGGCAGTTAAGACATAGCTTGTTTTCTGCATTAGTTCTCTCTCTCTCTCTATCTCTCGTGTGTGTGTGCGTGTGCGTGCAGGGCCAACCTTCAGGCTTATGGCTTGTGGAACATTCTCTTAATACAGAACAAAATTCAGTGATGAGCAACATCACTAAAAACTGACCCAGTTTCTTCTCATTGTCACTGACACCTGGTGTAAAAGGAGTGGTCCAGTATGTCCCCCTCCTAAGATGCTACTAGGCTTTCCAGCGAAGAAGCACAAAGGACTGGAGAACGCCCCCCACTCTGTCCACCCACCCCTGCACACTTCATGGCAATGACACCCATGGCAAGGCCAAGAGTTTTCCTGGCACAGCTGGATGCCCCGCACTACGAGCCTGGGTCTGCTCCCAGGGGACCAGGGTTCTTCCTTGTCCCCAGTCGCCTTATACGCATTCACTCAGTGACCCCAACTGGGGGGCCATCCTGACCTTTTAAACCTGAGGGTTGGGCCTGATGGATGATTACTTTGCACACGTGCCGAATGTGTGTTCCCGTGGCCTGACCGTTGGCGTCCCTGCGGATTCAGCCACGTGTTTCTGACAGAGCTGGAGGAAGCAATGGTAATTTTGGCTTTTTCGGTTTTGTCTTCAGATAATGAAAAGCTTTTGTAAAACAGCTGAGTGTCAATATGAGTTCTATGGCTTCAATCTCCTTTAAAATAAAATTCTTAAGGGTCCAAAACAAAGGAGGGGCAAATTAAAAAAAAAAAAAAAAAAAAGGAAAGAAAAGAAAGAAAACCAAACCAAAAAAAAGAAAGAAAAAGAAAAAAGAAAAAAAAAATTGCTGATATTGCCACAAATCATTAGAAATCTCCTGACATGCTAAAACCAAATGGCCGAAAGTTCAAAACAAATCAGTGACTTGTTTTTAATTTTTTGTGGTTTCCTTTTGCTCTTTCTGCCCCTTTGCCGTCCGATTGGTGATGTTATTCAAACAGGACCGAATCCCTGCCAAGTGCAGGAGCGAGCCCGCCGCCTCTTTCATCTCCTCGTCGTCGCTCTCGGGGGGCTTCTCCGTGCGTCTCTTTTTGAGGGGCAGCGTGTCGCTGGGCACCTTCCGGGCCTTGGCGAAGTGCTGGCGCTTCTTGTGCTGGGCTGCGTAGCCGCTGTCCCCCAGGGCGTCCTTGGCCTCCTTGGGGCTGTGTTTGCGGTCGTCCTCCTCCGTGTCGCTGTGGCTCTCGTGGCTCTGGAAGCTGCCCTCGCTGCCCTCCTGGCTCCCCTTGGGGGCGAACTCGTAGTGGTCGTCGGCCGAGGAGGAGGAGACCGAGTCGCTGGCGGGCGAGGTGCTCCTGGCGTTGGACTTGGCACTGCTGTAGTTGTGGTCGTCCTTGGGGTCGCCGCTGACCACCGGGGAGCCGCACGATGGCTCGCTCTCGGTCCGCAGCCGGCAGCCGCCCAGGCCGTTCCTGCGGACGGGGCGGCGGGGAGGGGACACAGAGAGGACACAGGTTAGCCCCCTGCGCTCACGCCTGCAGCCCCCTGACCCGCAGCCCGGCGCTCTGCCCGCCTGGGGCCCTGCAGGCGGCCCTGCTCTGTGGGCAGCGCCCCAAATCCCGACCCCCGGCCTCCCTGCTCATGCCCCGCTCGCCCGCATTCTCCCTCGGCTTGGGCAGAGACGGCAAACCACTCTCTTCCGCGGTGACAGCGGTGGAGGGCCACCTCTTACATTAAACCAGAAAAATCAAGCCGGGCTTGGTTTTGTACGCCCGCCAACACCACGGGGTAGGCTCTGCCGGCCTGCCTGGGTACTTCAGGGGGACAAGCCTGCTCTCTGCCAGAGCTGCGACATTAGGAGCCTCTTGTCAGGAGATGAAACCCAGGGTTCAGCAGAAAGGGCCACCTGCTGTGTGGTGACAGCTATTCGCTCGCGCCTTCCCTCCCTCCCTCGTTCATCCTGCAAATATTCGCTGAACACCCCACATGCAGATGCATGGTCTTAGGGAGGGTCCCCAGGAGGCATCCGTGGTGGGTCAGATACAGACACTGTCGCAAAGATGCTTAAAGTTGAACAGAGAAGCAAGTCGTGGTCACATCACAGGTGAGAGAGCAGTAAGCTGCCACCTACTATACTCACCACCTGCCAAATGCCACGTGCCATCTGCAAGGATGGCTGCATTTAACTCTGTAAAGCGGGTGCGAGCATCCCTATTTTACTGACGTTGGAAGAAGGGTCTGGAAAGCCACACAGCTAATACGTAGCAGAGATGGGATTAAGACCAAAGTCTGATTCTTTTTTTTTTTTTAAAGATTTTATTTATTTATTTGAGAGAATGAGATAGAGAGAGACAGCATGAGAGGGGGGAGGGTCAGAGGGAGAAGCAGACTCCCCGATGAGCAGGTAGCCCGATGTGGGACTCGATCCCGGGACACTCCAGGATCATGACCCGAAGGCAGTCGCTTAGCCAACTGAGCCACCCAGGCGCCCCAAACAAAGTCTGATTCTCAAGATGGGCTCTTAGTGCAATCTGACGGACTCTTGCTGTTTTTCTGATTTCCCTATAACTAGGTCCCTTCCATACACTCCCATCAGAAGCCCACACCAGTTACGACACCACAGATTACTGTCTCGTGTCTTTACGCCTGAGTGATGAACTGAGCTCCCTGTGCTTCCATACTGGCAAAGGGGAGGGTAACTACACCCACTTCGTTGTGGGGCTGAGGACGGGGGACCAGTGCCTGGCCCAAGGGTGAGGACTATGATGTTCATTCCTGCTTCGGCCACACATTCCCAGGGGTGGGCACTGAGAGGACACAGTAGGTGCTCAGAAGAGGTGGTGATGAGAGAGGAATATGCACAGGAGAAAAGGGGTATTTGCAGCTGGAGGGGATAGACGGAGGGCAAGAAAAAGGTCTGCGGAAGACACGGCATCTGACTTGGACATGAGGGCTGAAGGTTCTGGGCAGGGAGGAGAGGTGTTCTATTGCACATGTTGGCCCCATGTCCTGTAAGCCTATCCACCCGATGATGCACTTCTAGGAGCTCTGGGGAACATGAGCACACTTTTCCTTCCTTCCTTCCTACACACCCCCAGCTCTACGCTCTCCTACCATGTTCCCTCCACAGACAGCACGTCCCACCGTCTGTATGAGCTGTGTGATGCCTTGTTCAATGTCTGTGTGCTTCCCATTGGAGTGTTAGCTCCACAAGACAGGGCCCAGTCATGACATGTCCCCCAGCGCCAGGCGCAGAGTGGACACACGAGATAGACTGAGCAAGGGTAGGAGCAGATGGAATTGTGTGGCAGAGAGCATGAAGTTTGGGAAGATACTGTGGGTCTCCCCCAACATGCCTTACTGGACACTCCCCGAACATATGGCATCTATGGAAAGCCTTTGGGGTTGGGCCCAACGAGAAGATTCGGTCACGAGCTGTTACCCTCTCTTTCCTGCCATCTCTATGGGCCCTGAGGCTCAAGAAGACCCTGGTTGCAGCCCAGGGAGAAAGTGAAAGGGGAGGAGAGTCCTTGGTGTAAATGGTATAGCGGGGGAGTGGAGCCAAGGAGTCTCCCTCCTGGTGTTCGAGGCCCTGCAGCGGGTGCTCTGCTAAATGTAAGCGGGTGGTGAGAATTCCCACTGAAATATGCACCAGCAAAATGCATGAGGGCCATTATCCAAACCCACCCTTTGCTACATGCCTGGAGATCATCAAAATCAACCCCAGCAATGACAGTGCTGCCCAACAACAATTAATTCGCACAATGAAGTCCTAGCAGTCTCCAGAACGGCCCCAGGCTGTGTCCTGCACGCTGTGATCCCAGAATCCACAGCACCTCCGCCCAGCCCTTCTGGAAAGAGCCTGGCTCTCAAGACAGACAGGCTTCTGTTCACAGCCCAGCCCTGTTTATTAGTGACCTGCCGTGGGCTCATCTCCCTTACAGGGCGGGGTGATGATGAAATGAAAAGTTCCGAGCGCAGAGGATGGCTTCTTCAGTGGTGCTTGAGAATTCTGCCTTGGTTTCCTCTGTTGCCATCAGACGGCTCACCACTGCTTCTTATGGCTGTGACATGCTTACCTGAGCACTCGTTTTCTTTCTATTCTGGGTCGGGAGGCTTATGGGAACACGGCATAAAGGAAGAGGAAAGAGGACCCGAGAGAGGGATGCCTCAGGGGCTTGCCTGTAAACACAGCCCCTGAGCTTTGGGGAATGGCCCCTGCGATATCTATTTTCTGCAGACTTTCTGTTTCTTGGCTCTGTCTTGGGTGCATAGAAGTGGCTAGGAAAAGATTACTTTGAGGTGTTTCCAAATATGAAACTCAATAAATGTAACTAATTGCACAGGTAGCTATTAATAGTTATTAAACAAGTGAAATTGAAAGTCTCGGATAATGGTTCTCTTGATCTTTGTTGTTTCAGGTAACTGCTGTAAAATGCAAAATAATCGGTCTACTGAACTAGCATAAAACAGTCTCAGAGCGAAGCCCACGACACTTGGATGAGTAAACTGGGCTATGGCTGGCTTTTAGAAAATCAATTTAGTTCTGAATCCTCATTTGTTAACAACATGGGGCTTATAATTCACTTCACTACCACAGTTAAGCAGAACAGGCTACCTCGGAACACAGAGAGAAAGAGAGAGGGGGAGAGAATCATGGGAGCAAGAGTATGAAATTGGGCAAAAATTAGCCAAAAGCTAATTCTTACTGAATCTAGGTGAAAGGCATATGGTGTTCATTGTGCTTTTCCTCTTTCCCACAGGTTAAGACATTTTTTTGAGTAAAAAGTTTGGAGTAGGGCGTGGGAGATATAGGAGATATATGCTAGAATGACAGCAAAGACAGAACATTCTAGTTCCAGACTATTACAAGAGGAAAGGTTCTGGGCCTGAGAACTTCTCTTTCTTAAAGGAGATAAACAAGCCTGAGAGAAGTACTAAAGACACACTACAGTCAAATGGAGAACAGAAGAGAAAATCACTTTGATAGTCCGTGAATTAAATGTTATGTAGGGCGAGGTCTCTGGTACCACTTGGAATCATGCTGCACGCCAACAGGGATTCCATAAGCCACACGCTGGAACACTGGCCCTACTCAACGAACCGTTTTTGCAGATTAAATAAACAGAAACTAAGGAAGTCCCATGACTGGTCCACGGTGCCCCAGCTAGTTCTCAAAGACAGCTCAAGCAGGAATTTGAAATATCTTTCCGTCTCTCTCAGGTAAGGAAACCAATACACCCATTGACCGTATTTCTGGATAAAAACAGGTATGCAGACGTTAAGTTCAGGGAGCAGGAATTAAAATATAAATGTACCTCTCTCAGTGGATAAAGTTAACTTTCCCTGAGATTGCAGCATGGGCGCATAATCCATAAATTACACACGACTCGGCAGGGAGCGACAAGCTCCTTCAATTATGAATAACTTGATGCGATGCTTGTGGTGGCACAAGGCTGCCAGGGGCCGTCATTACGGGGCGCCACATACTTAGAAGGAACCAGTCATCCCGAACATGCTGGAAGGTAAGTAGCTAACCACCTCTTCAAAAATCATTCATTGAAATGAACATGGGATACATGAGAAATGCCTGCCATTCTTCAGGTGTCGCTGAGCTTGCATGTACCACCACTCCCAGCAGTCATGTTAATTTCAAAAACCTGGCATTCATTCTCTCGTCAAACTGATGGGCAACAGCAAACATAAAAGGTGAGAAATCACATTAGTTCAGGCCGAGAATGAGCAGTGCTTGCAACTAACAAGTCAAAGTACGGCTTCTAATGAGACATGGCCATTTTGCGGTCTCCTCTCTTGGTTCATTATTGGTCTAACCATACGTACCACCTCCACCGTGCACCTGGGCCCAAGGGTTTTCTCTGGAACTGATGGTTTTAAACCTAGGGACCAACATTTAGGGTGAAGTGGTCCTCTCAAGGGACTAACCTGAGAACTCTGGACTTTTGTCAAGCGTGCAGTTAATGGGATCCTGAATCAAGGCTAGAACCGGAGCCAGTGCAGGGCTTCTGTCTAAAACCAAACACAGGTAGAAAGACCACGGAAGACAAGAGATGGCTGGGGGTTTTCACTTCCAGCCGGGAGGCAGAGAAAGCATCTGGAAGGCACTCTTCCGACTATCACACAAAAGATCTTGGACGAAGTACAGCAACACAGTTTTAAGTCACTGCTGTGTTCCCAGTGAAGCCTTCACTGGAAAAGGGGACTCTTAGAAACCCATGCAAACACACGTGTACCAAGAGAATGTCACATACACACAAAGTTAAAAAATAAAGGGACAAAATCTGAAATGGGAGCAGTAGGCAACCAAGAAAGCCAGGGTTTCCCCAGAGCAGACGCCAGCACTGTGACAAGGGCCCGAACTTATGGTGATGGGGACAGAGCGGCAGAAGATTGACTCCGGCAGCTGCTGTGGCTCCTCAAAGGGGATTAAGGTGGCCTCAGGTGTACTGGGCCCTAGGCACCCAGCGTAAGTTTTGAAAGCAAATCCTCTCTTCAAGAACACAACCTGAATTTCAGCCATCAGGATTCCCCCATATTACGGTTAATCAAATATTCACATAGAAAACTCATAACCTAAAATCATCAAACATACCAGCAAGCAGGCAGCTAGGAATGTATAAATGTAAAAATGTCATGTAAATGAAAAAGCTAAGACGTCTGAATAATGATAATCTCAATGAGGTCCTAGGGAAAAGTAACTTGCCCATCACAGGCAGACAATGGGGCTAAAAGCCAGCCTTAACCTCCGCTCCAGATGGGATGCAAAATAAGAAAAGCATCCCCTGAGATTTTTTAACCACAAGCCTTGAGTCTTGTGGGGATGAGGCCAGAATTTGGGTCCACTGTGTGGACCCAAAGGCTTTAAACTAAATTTAATTTAAAGTGCCCAATGGTGCCTACTAGAAGAAAATACAAATCCTTTCTGGAAGAACAGTCTTTAATCTCAGGCCACAATGAATTCCCACAGATAAGACTTTAAGGAACATAGGTTCATAATAATAATAATAATAAAAAAAACCAATTAAACACAAATAAGCCACCATAAGGCAGAGGCAACAGAAAAACCAACGATAGAATCTGAACTGTAAAGCTGACAAATATTGAAGTAAGTAGGTACACGATGTCAAGCATGTGTACAGAAATAAAAGAGGGAACTGAAAAGTATCAGAAAGGAAGAATAGATTATGAAATCTAAGTAGACAGATTTTGGAAAGCATCAGAGTTGCCTGAGATGAAAAAAGTATAATCCCTGAAATTAACCTCAATGAAGCTGAAGGAGAAAAATTAGTTAAAAAAAAAAAAAAAAAAAGAGCAGTGAATTGGAAGATGAATCTGAAGAGACTACATACCATGCAGCAGAGACAAAGAGAAATACGGAAGGCTGGGCAATGTGGAATACAGTAAGAAGACCCAATGTAAATACAACTAGAGTTCCAGAATGAAACAGAACATGGGGGCAAACCCAACGCCTGAAGAGAAAACGGGCTGAGAATTTTCTCATTTTGATGAAAGGTACCAATCTTCAGATTTAACCAACAAATCCCACAGAAGATAAGTAAAAAGAAATGTGTATCTGGACACATCATAGTCGAACTGTAGACATTTAAAAAAGGGAGAAAGAAGACTTAAAAGTAGCAGAAAGAAAACACATCACCTAAGGACGAGCATCAGTGGGGAGCCTGGGTGGCTCAGTCAGTTGAGCCTCTGACTCTGGATTTCGGCTCAGGCTGTGATTGCAGGATCCTGGGACTGAGCCCTGAGGTGAGGGCTGAGCCCTGGAAATGGGCTCTGTGCTCAGGGGAGCGTCTGCTCAGGATTTTCTCTCTCCCTCTGCTCCTCCCCCCATGCATGCACTCTCTCTCTTTCTAAAATAATAAAAATAAATAAATCTTTAAAAAAAAATAAAGAAGAGTATCAGTTAAGATAAAACAAGCAAAACAGATGAAAGTGGAAAAATATTCTCAAAGTGAGAGAGGAAGGAAAGAATGGTCAAACTAGAACTGTATGCATTATAACATTATCTTCTAAGAAAGAAGGCAAAATAAGTATGTTTTCAGACAAGATGTCATTAGTGCTTTAACTAAAAGCAGATACTCAGTATAAGGAACTTCTTAAGAATATATTTCAGGAAAAAAGGAAAATGAAGGTCTGAGACGCAAGAAGAAATGATAAGCAAAAAATATGTAATCAAGTATTGACTGAACAGCATAATGATGATGATAATGACTAAGTGACTTAAAAAAAAACTGAAATAGAACCAAAGTACTGGACAAATGTAACACATCATTTGGGAGGCAGAGAAGAACAGTTAAAGCATTCCAAGGGCCTTGTATTGATCAGGAGGTTAAAAGTATTGATTAACTTTAAACATTTTAAAATATTCATGTTACAAGTTCTGGGATCAACACTAAAAGACAAGAAACAAAATGTATAATTTCTAAACCATCAGAAGGGAAAAAAATGAGGAATGGGAGACTCTTGATCAATTTAAAATAATGCAAGAAATGAAAAAGAATCTGGAAATAGCAGAGCAAACAAATACAAAATAAAATGGTAGAAATAAATCCAAATATGTTATTAAAAAGGGGCTAAAAATCTTCACTAAATGGTAAAGATCATTAACGCAGAATAAAAAAAAAAGCTGTTTCTAAGAGAAAAACCTAAAACACAAAGACAAAAAAAGGTTAAAAGTAAAAGGATGGAAAATGTTGTCTCATGCCATGCTGGTGTAGCTATATTAAAACCAGAGAAGACAGATTTTTAAGGCAAAAATCATTACTACAGATAAAGAGAGTCATAAAACATTCATAAAGGTTCAGTTTACCAGGAAGATACAACAGTTCTTTTTTTTTTTTTTTTTGAAGATTTTATTTATTTATTTGACAGAGAGAGATACAGCAAGAGAGGGAACACAAGCAGGGGGAGGGGGAGGGGGAGAAGCAGGCTTCCCGCGGAGCAGGGAGTCCGATGCGGGGTTCGATCCCAGGGCCCTGGGATCATGACCCAAGCCGAAGGCAGACACCTAATGACTGAGCCACCCAGGCGCCTGAGATACAACAGTTCTAAACATGGATACCTCCACTAAGATAGCTTCAAAATATACACAGCCCAAACTGAAAGAGCTACAAGGAGAAACGGTCAAAATCCACATTGTAATGGGAGATTTTAAATACATCATTCTCAGTATTCAATTGATCAAGGGTGCTGCTCCCCCACAACAGGGTTAGTAATGCAGACTTGATCTAACGGACATATACAGAACATGTGTTAGTAATGAAGACGACATATTATTTTGAAGCACACATAGAATATTTATAAAAACCAATGTATACTAGATCATATAGCAAGTCTCCCCAAATTTTGAAGAAGCGGTATCTTACAGATCAACTCCCTGACCACAAATGCCTGGTAGTTAAGAATCAGTGTTGAAGAGGTAACTAAAAACCAAAATAAGAAACAATCACCTTCTCCTCAGTTTGAAAATTTAAAAACATGCTTCCAAAAATACCTGTGAGTCAAAGAAATCAAAAGGGAAATTAAAAATACTTTGCACTGTTAATAATGAAAATAAAAGATATCAAAACTCATGGGATACAACTAGGCAGTAGTTTCAAGGAAATTATAACCTTAAACTTTTATAGAAAAAGAAGAAAAGTTTAAAAATGAAAGTAACCAATCCAGACAAAGAGAAAAAGAATAAACCTACAAAAAGAAAGCCAATTATAAATGAAGGAAAAAAAAAACCAAAAGCAAACAAAAAAACCCAAAACCCCAAACCAAAAAACCCAAAAGTTGACTTTGAGAGGAAAGCCAAAAAACTATGGCAAGATTAAGCAAGAAGAGTGATGTTAAAATGAAATAAGGAATGAAAAAGGAGCATAACTACAAAAGTATTTTAAAAGACGGCAGACACGTTATGAATAACTTTCCACCAACAGACCTGGAAACTTTGGTGAAGTGGACAAATCCCTACAGTTACCATAATGAATTCAGAAAGAAATTAAAAATAAGCCATACTCTTCTTGTGACATTTTCTTCTCTCCCTCCTACCATAAAGCATAACCTATTTCTGAGTTTCAGAACTGCCTTCAAAGAACATGATTTCAGAAGATGGAAGCTGACAGGTGCATGGTCTTTAAAAACAAAACAAAATATAATACAAAAAGACCAATAGCAGGTACTGCATCGGGAATATAGTCAATGTATTGTGACAGCACCGTATGAGGACAGATGGCAGCTATCTATGTCTGTTGTGAGCACAGCATAATATATAGACTTGTCTAATCATTACGTCGTACACCTGTAACTAATGCAAAATTGTGTGTCAACTATACTTCAATTAAAAAAAGAAAGCCCAGGGGCACCTGGCTGGCTCAGTCAGTACCGCATGCACCTCTTGATCCTGGGGTTGTAAATCCGAGCCCCATGTTGGGTGTGGGGATTACTTAAAAAATAAAGAAGGGGAAAGATTTGTCTCCTTAAAAAAAAACCAAAAAAAACAAATCTCAGAAAAGAAAAAAGAAAAAGAAAGACCGGTGGCAAATCTTCCCTCAAGTTCTGTTGTTAGACTACACTCTATCTTAAAATTGAACGTTGTCAGCTTCCTGAAACTCCTGTGACAAACATCTTCTCAAAGGGGAAAGACAAAGTTAGGTGACCAGGAGCAGATCTTAGGCTGAGAGGAGTTTTCCTGAGGACTCTATTCTGACAGCACCTTAGGTATTAATGCTCTGTATTACAGTAAGACCATTAATTCCTGACTCGCTTCATGTTCCATGGGAACTGCAGTTTTCACTTGAGGTCCAAATAAAATTAAGTAGCTTTAGCTGGTGCCTAGATGGAACTTTCTTATAATTTTATAAACTGCTGAGGTTCAGATGACTGCTGCCACTCCTTAAAACCAATGGCTTGAGCGGATGTACACTGTGCTGAAGGGGGCATAAAAAGCTCAATCTAAGCCTTTTCCTGGGGTTTGGGGCTAGGCTTCAGGTGCTCAGAAAGGGGACCTGGGAAGGTGTGTGGAGGGCAAGCTAGATGAATCCAAGGCTCCCCACATTATTAATCTTATTTTTGTTTCCAATTGGCTTTACTACGGTACAAGACACAAACATGAAAAACTTACCATCTTAACCATTTTTAATTGTATAGGTCAGTGGTACTGAATGCATTCATAATTACTGTGCGGCCATCACCACTGTCCAACTCTAGAACTCTTCATTTCATAAAACTACAACTCTGTCCCCAATAAATACTCACTCTCCACTCCTTCCCCCCCTTAGCCATTGGCAACCACCCTTCTACTTCCTGTCTCTAGGATTTTGACTACCCTAAATACCTCATATAAGTGGAACACGGAGTTTGTCTTTTTGTGACTGGATTATTACACTTAATGTAATCTCCTCAAGGTTTATCCGTACCGTACGTAGCATGTGTCAGAATGTCTTTCCTTTTCGCGGCTGAATGAGATTCCATTGTGTGTATATACCACATATTGCTTATTCATTCGTCTGTTGACGAAACCTTGGGTTGCTTAAACATTTTAGCTATTGTGAATAGTGCTATGAACACAGATGGACGGAAATCCCTTCAAGACCCTACTTTTGGTTCTTTTGGGTCCAAACCCAGAAGTGGAACTGCTGGACCATATGGTAATTTGATTTTTAATTTTTTGAGGAATCGCCATACTGTTTTCTACAACAGCTCCACCATGTTACATCCCTACCCATAGCATACAAGGGTTCCAAGTCTTCCACATCCTCCTCAACACTTGTTAGTTTCTGCTGTTGCTACAAGTCATCCTAATGGGTGTGAGGTGGTATCTCATAGTTTTGATTTGCATTTCCCTAATGATTAGCGATGCTGAGCATCTTTTCATGAGCTTTGGCCATTTGTATATCTTCTTGGGAGAAATATCTATTCAAGTCCTTTGCCCATTTCTGAATTGGGTTGTTTGTTTTTCCATATTATTTATCAAGCACCTACTTAACACGTATCATATGCCAGGCACATAACTCTGCATTACCCTAATAACCCGTAAGACTGGTTTACTAATGAGAAGCCCAGGCACACACATACAACCACAGGATAAGGACTGGGTTAACTTGGTTCCTGAGTTCTCGTATGTAATTTCTGGCCCTGCTGCCTTATGAAGGACCCCCACCCCCTCAGCAGTTTTCTCCCAGTCCTCTTTGGCAAGCCTTGGACATTTAATTCTTCTCAACCACCTAAATGATCACTTGCAGTCAAAAGAGCCCTCAGAGTTGAAAGCAAGGGGGCCCAGATCCCAGAGAGCTGCTATGGCCCCTACCTGGGAGGCAGCCCATAATGCTATAAATGTGAGAAATTTGGGGCTCCTGTTTCCCAAGAGAGCCAGGAACAGTTCTCCTAGGGCTATAATCGTTTGTTCCATTCAATGTATTCTCTGCAAAGAATGTCTCTGGGAAAACCGAAGACACAGGCATGAAACTTTCGTGTGAGAGTCATTTTGAGGATGATGTGTCTTGAGGACTCTATGCCCAGGCAAATTTAAAAATAAGCAGGTTTCCAACGACTAAGGATGGGCCAATCTCTGAGGTTATTGAGTAAAAAGTCAACACTGTAAAGTCAATTACACTATTGACAGATACTCTTACAAGGAGATTTCACATCATAATTATATGCAAAGGAACCCAGCAAATACAAGCTGTGTAATGATCAGCTAATAAAAGTAACACTTCATCTATGTCAATAACAGTTTCAGAGTTAAGACAAACAAACATGGCCTTTGCCACTCAGTGGTGGGGAAAAAAAAAAAATCCCTGAAAGACAAATATTTTCACTTAAGGAGAAGTCACTTAGACTCACACAGAAAACCTGCCACACAAAGCAGAGTAGGAAATTGGTCTTTAGTGGGTGCTAATGACTCTCTGGCCCTCCCTCCATCCCCCGCTGCACTGATCGGGGGTGGCGGGCAGTGGTGGGAACACGAACACCCTCAGAAACCCTTGGTCACCAACACGGGGTCTGGCCAACATCTGCTGTTGTTCTGTTCTCCTGCGGACTGTTTTCCTTTTAACCTCAGATACATGGTCAAATTTTTAAAAAATTTTAAATTACAGTGAGTGTGAAAGAGCAAAACAAGATCCTCCCACCCAAAGACTTATTAATGGGTTTTACATAGACAATGGTTCTGCAAACACCCCCGTGGCTATGTTTATGTTTATTCTTTCTGAAAGCATCTCAGTACCTATTATTTGCCAGGCATTTGGGGCATGAAGAAGGCAAAGTATTCTGAGCAAGGGTCCTTGACCTTACAGAGCTTGCAATACTCCTCTCCCCTAATTTCTCTTAAAACTGAGCTGGAAGGTGCCGAACTTGTATTTGGAGAATGCACTGCTAATGCACAATGGTTTTCTTGACTGGTTCTCGCTTATTTATGCAGATGGAAACCTGTCTAGTTTTGCAAACCAGCAGTTGTGCATTTCACCGAAAACTTCTCTGATGCTGACGAAGGTCACTCTTAGACTATGTGTGCTTTCACAGTGGACAGACATCAAGCAAGCAAGTGGACAGACATTGAAACTACTGTCACTCAGCTCCAAACCCACCCTTCCACAGTGCTTTGCGGGCTAGGGCTGGGGCTGGGGCTGGGCTGTGCAAGCCCCACGTCTACTGCACCATCTGGCTCCATGTTAGGCTCAAACAACATGAGGTGCCACGGAAAGACTGGGAAGGGGGAGGAGGAAGAAAGGACACGCCCCTTCCTGGGTGTATCCTGTTCACCTGAGGCCACAGCTCATTCCTGTAGAAGCTGTTGAATCCAGCTCATGGTCCCTCTGATGCTTACAGAACCAACTTCTTCACGTTCCCCTACAGGGCTTGCACCAGCAGGAGATCTGAGATCCCTCTGGTCCTTCCACAGGTCCCTCCTCTGAGCTCAGAGACTCCAGCACCCTGGGGAGGGGTACCCGTCAAAGGTCTGGATCCCCACCCCCCGGCTCCTCTTCTGAGGTCTGAGCCCCACCTCTGCAGGGCAACCATCACAACCTCTCCCCTTTCTCTTAGCCTGAGGGGATGTGGCTGCTTCCAGCAACTGCTCTCACCATGATGCCTGGAGTTCTCTTTTTACCCTTCCAGTTACTTGGTTCATAACTTCCTACCTGGTTGATGGTTCTTTACATGAAAGTCTCCCTGCTCGAACACCTAGTATGCTTTCTGTCTCCTGACTGCACCTGAAACCTGTTTTGTGGTCTTTCACCGTGGCAGAGCCAAAGTGAAGTGCTCCCTTCACTGGGGAAGTGGCAACTCTTTAATGAGAGACAAGACTTCACTGTTTTGTGGTGGTGCTTTGTTATTGCCCCAACCAGAACATAACCAGGAGGAAAAAAAAAAAAAGGAAATCAATATTTTAAATGATCCTCTAGGGAGTACTAATCAGTAGAATGTATGATAATGGGAAATGATATACGTTACAAGGATAATAATTAAAATTAGGGGATGGCTCCTGCTGAAGGCCAACCTGGTCTTACATCTCTCTCCCCGTGCGCCCGGCTCTCCTGTGCTCTGCTCCGAGGAATGGCCGGAGCCACATCCAGATCCATCCTGGAAAGGGCTGAAAGGAATGCTCAAGATGACAAACTGAAATCTATACTTGGAATCTGCTAATGAACATAGACTGTTGTTCCACGAGAAACAGTCTACAGTCTCAAAGTCCTGTCAGCCAAAAAGTAAGGGTGGGAGGTGAGGCTGAAAAGATTTTAAGTAAGACCAGAAAATGGAGTATGTCTCTCTCATAATGTGACGCAAAGGCACTGATACTTTGGCTTCATGGAAGAGGCTTTTCATTTATGAACTCAGGAATTAGTGATCTACAGATAACCATGGAAGATACTGGAGAAATACAAGAGAGAGACCCATCCCCCCATCTATTTTTGGAAAGTATCACCATATTGGGTTAGCGGAAATGCTATGTGGTTTTCTAACTTTATTACTATTCTAATTCCAACCAAATTCCCTCCTCATCAGATCCTAGACACCAGTGTCTGCCCTGAAGATTGGGGGACTTCCACCTTGGCAAGAGTAGGTTGGTTTGCCAGAAGAGCGGCAAGACACAATTGAGCGGGAAAGCTTCACGTGGTTCCTTCACACGAGGGAGCTCGACCTTGCATCTTCCCTCAGGCCCCCCAACAGACCTTCTGGGGTGGTTTCCTTTGGGACATGAGACACTATGAAAGGAAAATGGCCTTCAGATGCGAACTTGATCCAAAAGTGCAGAGTGAGCAAGGAGAGGATGCTATGGAGGGGTATAGCTCAGTGTGATGGGCCTTCCAAGTGAGAGCCTGGGCCCGACACTGCAAACGTGAGGAGTCATCAGCCATCAGCCAAGTGAGTGAGAGCCAGCCCTATCTATAGCAAGTAAACCCGAGAGCAGAGGGGGACACACAGAGGAATTTTACCACACAGGGTCACCCATCAAAGGGCCGCAAACAAAGCATGGGGCTTTCAAAGGAAAGAGAACTCCATCCAGGGTGGCTCAGAGGCCACGTTCCCAAAAGCTTTGTGAAGTAATCGTTTTTGTGATGGACCTTGAAGGAGGTGCTGATTTGCACGTGGAGGCTGAGGGAAGCCTACACAGAGGAAACAGAATGGATAAGATGGGCCAACACTGGGGAACAAGTTTGGCTCAAGGAGACAGAAGGAATGGGGTGATGTCAGGCTGATATGTGGGAGGCAGTGGGCAGAGAAGCAGCAGGAAAATAGGAGGTGGCATTCACACTGGCCCCTTTGAGGGGTCAAAGCTAGTGAGAGACCCTAACCCAGGGCTGGCAATGGAGTAAGAAGGATGGAGGGAAGCAATTTCCCAAGGAAGAGTTCATGTGGCTTGGGCAACTGACCTGATTCTTGGAAGCAGGGGGAATGCTGCCACCTGTTATTTATATCCCACTTACCAAGGCACTTTTCACACAGGATTTTGCGGTTCATTCTAGAGGTAGACCAGTTGGCCTAGAATCTAATGAACAACTTGCTCACCACTTCCTTCCCCCTTCCTTGCCCCACCTTCTTAGAACAAAAACACTTAATTTGTCTTCATCTCCTTATCTGCCACGGGACCGAGATAATTTGAGCCCAGAAGGCGAAGCTGGCTCGTGGACTGGGGTCCCTGGGAATTACTTTGACTTTTCTGAACACCCAAACCAAGTTTACTGTCTTCACTGTTTAGAGGCTGGGCCTCTCCATCCCAAGTGACCGTGTGGGACACATGATGATGCCCTTCCCACTTCTTAGGCAGGCTCTGCCCAGAGAGTGTCTCCCTTACCTCACAGCTGCCGTCATTCCAATGGGAGTGATTGGCAAAGGCCGAACTCCAGGAAACAGCCCGCGGCTCAGAACCCGTGCTCCATTTTGTATCACTCCTGGAGGAACTGGAAAAGCAAAAAGGAAAGACACCACACATGAGTTCAACTTCTAAGATTTCTGTTGAGTCAGAAATTCTGGATACACCAGAGAGAAGAGAGAGAGAGAGAGAGAGCGAAAAGAGAGAGAAAGTATTACTGGCATAGAGAGTGAACAGAGAGAGAGAAATACGCGTGTGCACGTGCACACACACACGTACACGCATGCACACCGAGAGGGAAAGAAAGATACCATGCCTCAAGAAAGAGGTTCAGTCAGCCGTGTCAGACCATTACCTTACAATCAAATTATTGATGCACTGGTTTAAAAAAGGGTGAGTATTAAAAAAATGGGCTTCAAACATTATTTGCTTGCGCTTATTAAATATAAGCTTTTATTTCCAGGCAGACCCTAACAAGATCTCAAGAACACTGACAGAAGTCTGATAGCAATGACCAAACAAAAGCATTTCCTCGTGCTTCTCCAATCATGGTCAGAAGCTGAGAACACCTTTCTGTTTGTCCTTAATCCAACAAGGGAAAAAGAGAGCCAAAATAATAACAAAGCTGATTTTACAAAAAGCCTCTTGGCACCTCAGTGCTCACAACACAGTTCGTGCTCACAGTGATTTCTGCTGCCGAGGAAAGACCCTTCCTCAGTGTGGCGGGGTAGAGGGTTGGCAGGGAAGCTCTGGCTCCTGCCTCAGAATCATGCAGAGCCCGCTCTGGAGGGCCCACTTCCTCCTTTCTCGAAGCTTCCCCCCAAGCAAATCTCCAGAGAGTTCTCTCACCATCCTGCCTTCTCCTAAATACCCTCGTCCCTGGAGCAACGGTAAGCCAACCTTTTTGCCAGTGAACATCAGATCCCGTCCATTTCCATACAATCCCACAGGAGCCTCACACCTGTCTGAGGAGTCACACAACAGGGGAACCACAGGAAATCCCCAAAAGTCCATCTTTTTCGACCTCCCAAATAGCAGTTTCGTTTGGTTCAAGCCAATACTCTTCCTGTACTACCAATTCTCCTCCATGCGTCCACGGGGCCAGGCGTGCTTCATGAAGTGAGAGCCCTGATGCGGGGCTTGGAGTCTTAGCTTTAATCTTAATTCCTCTTGTGTGACTTTATGCAAGTTACCGAAATCTCTTCTTCCTTCTCTGAACAGCATCCTGAGTCCCCCG
>NC_138377.1:12636462-12647957 GCF_054177405.1 Leptonychotes weddellii | reverse complement strand
ACATTACTTTCTATCCTGTAAATTTTAGGCTTCTAAGAGCATGTTTACATAAATATTCCAAACCTTTAACAAGAGGTCCCTCATATAGGATGAATGTCCACTCCTGAATATAGGATAATGTTATATAGACTGATTCCTCGAGAATTCTGTGGCTCTTGCTAATACTTCTGCTACCTTTTTTTCTAGGTCTGTGTAAAGCCCTTGCCACTGGGTTTTCTAAAAGGTGGATGGGAGACAGAATTAAAACCAGTTCCCAAAGTCAGTACTGCCAATGTAGTCCAGTGGTCCAGAATCTTCCCATTCTCATACCATATTTAACTGTGACAGTAGGCTGAACTAGATCAGAAACTCTTAACCCGTGTCCCTTACTCTCAGCCTGATTTCAGACAGCAGATCATCTGAGACAGAAGACTTACCAACTATCTTAGAAGCATGAAACCTGTATAATGTGATACTCTGGGTACGTATCCTATTTTGCTTAGTTGATAAGTTCTAAGGAAGAGTACCTAAAATTTATATTAACTGACTTACATTACTGATTTCAAGATTTCCTATAGAGCTACGAGACAGAGTGGGATTAGTGTCAGTAGAGAGATACAGATCAGGAAGAACACAGAATTCAGAAATATACCCACAAATACATGGCCAACTTGATTTTTGGTGGAGGTAACAAGACAACACAATGGGGGAAACAGAGTTAGAACAACTGGAGATCCGTTTGGGAAGAAATGAACCTTGGTCCTTACCTCATGCCATACATGAAAGTTAATTAGAAACGGATCATGGACATAAACACAGGAACTAAAATTATAAAACTTTTAAAAGAAAAACACAGGAGGAAAAATGCCCATAATTCCCCAGGACAGACACGCAAAAATCAGGAGAACTCCGAAGTTTGTAGACAGGTGCTTCGGGTTGTTTGAAAAGAGAGGCTTTTGGTTTGTCTGTTTTGAGGACTGTGGCAAAGGGTTTTTCAGTTATTTTGCCGTATGGTAGTCTCTTTGAAATGGCCTGACAGCCACAGGTTCAGTTAAATTCTGATAATACTGTTGAAGACATCGGTTACTAGGGATCTCATCCGGAACAGCAAGTAAATCTGATAGAAACGACTACTTGTTAAAATAACTTAAAAATTTAAAATCGATACCACAGTTATAATTCTCGCCAGCAAAACTATTATAGTCCCATATACAGATTGTATCGATTAACAGATTAACATACCAAGTACCTGCTTAGGTATTAGATGAAGGGGACATGGGGTTGCCACAGTTAAGCGGGACAGAGAGAGAATTAAAGTGACAAGGGAAATACACTATAGTAAGTGCTGGGGCAGGGGGTCTATAGACACGGAAGGATGGAGACACCTGACCTGAAGTAAAGGGTCCCTGGGAAGGCTTCCTGTAGAAAGTGCCATCGAAGGCGCCTGGGTGGCTCAGATGGTTAAGCGTCTGCCTTCGGCTCAGGTCATGATCCCAGGGTCCTGGGATCGAGCCCCACATTGGGCTTTCTGCTCGGCGGGGAGCCTGCTTCTCCCTCTGCCTCTCTCTCTCTGTCTCTTATGAATAAATAAATAAAATCTTTAAAAAAAAAAAAAAGTGCCATCGAAGTTGGCATTAAGAGGCAGAGGAGTGGCACATACAAGGCCTGGAAGTAATAATAACCACAATGTGCACAAGAACAAAAAGTAATTTTGCTGAAGCATATGATCCCCTGCAGGAATGAGGTGCTTTTGGGCTTCGCCCCATGGGTACTGGGAAAACCATTAAAGGGTTCTGAGCAGGGAAGTGGTGCAGAGTTTAGTAATGGCTGCGAGCCAGACTCTGGTGCTGGAAGGCCCTGCGTCTGTGTTCCATCTCTGTCATTTACTGCCTATGTTGCCTGAGCGAGCCACTTCAGTAAGAGGAGGGGGACAGAAATGGGATTTAGCTCGGAGTGGAGATTTAACTGAGTTAATAAAGGCACTACTGTTCAGAAAAATACAGCTTAGTCATCAATACCACCACCACCATCCTCAGAGCATCCTGAGGCCACCACCTGTGCGGTCTTCGTTCCAGGCGAGCCAAAAGTCCGTAAGGACTGAGGGAGACAAACCCGAACCGTGCTGGAAGAACTCAGCCGTCTTCCTGGTCACAGAGTGCAGCTGGAGGAGCAATGGCTGCTCTTAACGGCACTTCTGCTCCCATCATGCCAATCGTGTCGGAGTCGCCCCTGGCGGGGCGGGGAATGCCTAAAACACCTAAAATCTTGGGACAAAGACTGGGGTGCCCTGGAAAGTGAAGACAGCAGATGGGAGTCCTAGAGCACAGGTTCTCCGGACCTGGCATGGCCAATGAGTCATCCGCCAGTCAAAGGAGAAAAGCAACCCCAAGGTGACTGCCCCAAGCCCAGAGTCCTCTGCCCAAGCGCCTAGAACCTTTAAGCCCCAGGGGCATGGCCAACAGGGAGCGGAACAAAGAAAGGAAGCCAGTCCTCGGTGCACACAGCCTGGAGACCAGGGTCCATTGATGCGCCTCACCTCATTTAGGCCTCCAGCGAAGAAGTGTTCTGCAGTGGATGAGAGTACAAGCCCGGGGCAACATGGCCTCCGTCCCCGCCAAAGTCTTGTACCACCACTAGCTCTGCAGCTTTGGACAAGTGCCTTAACCTTCCTGTGCCTCAGTTTCCCACAGCTCCTAGGACTGTTTTGAGTATTAAATAGGAAGACCGATGTAAATTGGTCCATTCTGTAAGCTCATCATCACCATCTTGTTCATCCCTCCACCATCGCATCCCATCTCTCTAGCATCTTCTTACCAATTATCTGTAAGGAACAGGACCTGTTGGGGGAGGGGGGGGGGATGGTGCGTCAAGACAGGGGGAAATTCTTCCAGCCTTTTATGCTTTTTGTAGTTCTCCCCAACTCTGCATTCACCCCCTAAAACATCTTCCTGATTAATGAAGTGTATTCACTTCAAAGAGAATCTCATGGACAAAGCTATCCCGCAGCATTAGAAGGCTTTCCCCGAGCTATTTCCTGAACCTCCTGAACCAAGACTCCTGGCACATAAACTAGGCTCTTCTCCTGACTCCTGGAGTTTGCTCTCAAATGAGCTGCAACTGAATGCTGCTTCTGCCAACCCTGGCACTTCCCAGTCCTCCTCACTGGCAACGCTCTCCATGTTGGGATGGCGATGTGTTCGTATTTGCTCACGGGCTGCCAGAAGCCAGCTGTGACACTTAACTATTCTCCCATCTTTCCTCCTTCCTGTCTCCATCCCCAACTGTCAGGAACGAGGCTTGAGAAACGAATCACAGCCAGTCTAAAATGTCCGTGAAAAGCATTCCGAGGTCCATATTTAACTAGTCCTGGATGTGGAGGACTCCGAAGGAGCATGAATGCATTCCTCAGCCCTTTTCCTGTCAGCATGCCTCTCTTTGCCTTCCTCTGCCTCTGTATCACCCTCAGGGTAGACCAGAACACCTACAGACCAACCCCTTTACAACCAGCCTACCCCTCCCAATGCACTGAGATTGGTACCTCGGCTCCAGCTGGGAAGGGCTGTATGTAGTGAGAAACTGGACATGTCTGTGCTCTCACTGCCAAAGGCACAGGCCTCCAGCACCATCCTGTTCTGTTAGATCAAGTCAATATTCAGCTTTTATCCGCAAGAAGACACACGTCTGAAATTCTCGATTTGCCGGGATGAGGGGCCGAGGGCAAGAGCCACAGAGCGCCCAGTTCTTGCTGATCGACCACTTTCTCTTATGCTACAGAGCGACTCTAAACTTCCTTATTTTTAACCAGGAAGACAGGAACACACACAGAGTTGAGCCAGGCAGCACTGCTCACCGGGATCTAAATGCGATCACCTTGAGAACCTAAAAAAATGTCGATGGCACAAGACAAACTTCCCTCCGGGCTCCGCCACCCTCAGCACTTCCCCATCCCAGTTTCCTCAGCTTCCCTCCTGATGCTCAGCTTCCTTGATTTTCACAGCTTCTAAAATTAACCTCTGAGCTCCTACTGCTGCCTTTGGAGGGCAGCCCTGGCTAACACTACCAGAGGCCATAAGCTGAGCAGCAAGTGATTCCGATAATCCTTCCCTTTCCCGAAGTCGGCCTTTCCACCTGCTTACTTGGAAGGATGCTGGGGAGGGGGCTGGAATGGGGGAGCCTACGTGCCAGTTGCCTTTCTTCTCCAGTGCCTGGCGTGTTGGATACATATCCCACTTCGAGGCAGGGTGCAGAATGCCACCTCCATCCCCCCCCCTGCTGTCCCATTTTGTTGTTTTGTTTATGATCAGAGTTCCTCTCTGGGAACATTCCAACTAGGGATTACATAAGCCTTTGAAGATGAGTAATGGTGATCTGACTTCATAACAATCTCCCCATTGGGGTTAAAGATGACTCCCAGCGCTTGTCAAAGGGGAACTGCAAAGCAGGTACTTAAGTAGACTCTAGAAGCTGGAATTAAGTCTCCGTAGCCACTTTTATGGGAGGACGGGGTGGGGCGGGGAGGATAGGTGGATGGGACTAGGAGCATAATCCAAAGTTCAAGAGATAAGGAGGCAGCAATGTCCTGTGCTGATCTTTCTGGAAGTAGCGTCCTAGAGCGCATGCAAGACAGAATGGCACATCTTGTAGAATGTTCCCCATGCTGCAAAGTGGCAAAGTCTGGAAAAGGGAACATCATCACTGGTGCTGCTGGGAGAGGGGACAAAACACTGAAGCCTGTGGTTTGGATTAGATGCACACAGCTGCCTCATCGAAAGCGAAGCATCAGGTCACCAGGGGAGGCTGAGGGGACCCACAGGGAGTCCAGCTCAAGCCATACACGGGGCCGGGGGGTGGGGAGCTGAGCTCCCATGGGGCAGTGTGGGACCCCTCAAAGATAAAGGGGCTTGGCTGACTGGAATTCTCACCAGCTTCTTGAGGAGCTTCCTTTGTACGATCTACTCAGCTTGTGGATGGTGGCTGGTCTGCCAGCCCCGAGCTAGCTTTGCAGAGGCTGGGCCCCGGGAGGATGAGAGGAAACCATCTAAGTGGCTGCCATCTGGTAACCTTAATTGGAGCGGCTACGGAGGTCGATGGCAAAGGAAGAGCCTTTCAAGCCACCCGGGCCAGCCTCTTACGGCTGGAAATGACCGCGGCAGACAGACTAGGCTGGTGGCCTCGGTTCAAAGAGGGCATCGCACAGCCCAGGAGGGGAAAACAAGGGAGTATAAATAGCAGGATACAAGGAGGCTCTGTCAACAGAGCTCGGCCTCAGCCCAGCCCGGGGGCTGAACACACACACACACACACACACACACACACACACACACACGTCCACACCGGGACAAATGCACACCAACACCACCAGGCGGGCCGCCCATCCCCCAGCACTGCGGCTGGGGCCTGCTGCCTCAGAACCTTTTGGGTGAGGAATCACCTCCTACTTTTTCCAGGCCTTGGGCGAAGCTGGCAAGGCAGGGGGATAGCGGCCACACAAGGCACTCACCGAATCTCAGGAAAAGAAACATGACACAAGTAAAATGAAAACAAGGGGAGGAAGGGGAAGAGTAAAGCCAAGAAATGCTAAGAGAAGACCAAGGCCCCGGGGCGTGGAGACACACACCTCTGACTGGTTTACCAGGAGGCTGACCAGCAGCTGGCCACCTGGCTTCCCAAGTGCACACAGCGGACACTCAATCCAAGTTCACTTCCTTCCTGCAGTCCTAGTCCCATTTTCAGGGGCTTTACTCTGGCCTGTTGACCAGGCTCTAGCTGGACCACTTGGGGATTTTACTAGAGACTGGGGTCAGACGGGAAGGTGAATACAAAGATGGTGCTCCTACCCTCTCCCCTGTCTTAATATCAATTTCTTGGCTGCTCCTGCCAATGGGCCTCTCCTTCCATGACTTTTGGGGGCCTCCTGGTTCCTTCCTTCCTGGAAGGACCCTGGAGCCCCCTTCTTGGTGTGGCACCTTCACGAAGGCTGAGGCTGGATTTCTCACAGTGGTTAAGACCGAGGTGGGAAGAAAGACTTCTAAAAACGACCCTATAGCTTCAACACATAAACACTGAGCTTTCAAAACTCGAGTTCAGTATTTTCATGTTAAGTAAGACTATGGATACCTTGAAAAAATAATTATTTATAGTTTGAGTGTTATAGTGAGGGAGTGGGGAGAAGTTCATTTAGCCACGAGAACATTAAAAACCATTAATTTGTCAACTAATCAAGATCAATCCTGTTTCTCTTCTACCTGTGCTCAAGAATTCAGTAATAATGGGCTTTTATGGAAGCTGCTGGGAATTCCTTAATGACCAATCCCCTTGCCTCTTTCTCTCTTAACTCCATTATTCTGGCTCATCAAAAGCATCTCTCGAAGCCAATGATCACTGTGTACAGTGGCCGGGAGCTAAGGAAGATGCTGCTGAATCTTGCACAGCTCTGATGAAAAAAGTATGCTTTCCTCATGACAAGTTATGCAGCCTGATTTTGGAAGCCCTTTCAGACCATAACTTGGTTACAATCTGGTCTGTACTCTTCCTGTCATGTCATCTGAGAACAGAATTTTTTGTTTTGTTTTGAATTTCTCTGTCACTTCAAACATCATTTAAAAACCACATCACAGGGCGCCTGGGTGGCTCAGTTGGTTAAGCGACTGCCTTCGGCTCAGGTCATGATCCTGGAGTCCGGGGATTGAGTTCCGCATCGGGCTCCCTGCTCGGCGGGGAGTCTGCTTCTCCCTCTGACCCTCCCCCCTCTCATGTGCTCTCTCTCTCAAATAAATTAAAAAAAGAAAAAAAAAAAACCACATCACAGGGTAACTGCTAGTTACTGGACTGTACTAATTATACCAGCGCTTAGCAGTGGTGTTTGCTTTTCGGCGGGGTGGGCAGCCTAACACTTCAATTGCTGGTTATCTGAGTTTAGATCAGGAGAAAGAACAGGAACTTGGCACCTTTTGGAGCAGGTAATGGTAGCCCCTGCCAGAGGGATGAGTCTCTCCTGAGAATGTGTGGCCGCATCTCTTGGGTCTTTTAAAAGAAGGAAGGAGAAAGGATAGAGTCAAATTTCCTAAAGCTCTGGGGAAGGCTGTGACCCACAGAGGGCTATGAAGGATGCTGTGGAATTCCATTATCAGTCCGCTATTCACAAAAGCACCCAAGAATGGATGTTCTCCAACATGGGGGATTTCCCTGACTCAGGAGGCCAGGCAGCCCTCAGGGAGCCAGAGGCCGCAACGAGCTGAAGACCCAGCCCTAAGAATGAGCCAGGCAGGCACCAGCCCCTGGAGGGTGTCGTGGTGGGGTCTGCCGTGTCACTTTATCATCTCCGACCAGTGTGTTCGTCAACGGGAGGCTGCGATGCAGCGAGGTCCTGAGCAGACCCTGGCAAGTGAGCTGGCCATCTGCCAACGGGGTTCTGGCTGGGGGTGAAGTGCGGGCAGAGGAACTAGATTCAAGTCAGTAGGAGGAGGGGACAGATGTCTCCATTTAAAGTCATCACTCGGGAAGAAGACCTTTCTAAAATCACGGTAATCTAGCTCCAGAGGTGGGAAAAAAACGTGAGGCGGTGGATAGAAGAGAAGTTCAAGGGAGGAAGAACGCGGTCTCAAGCTTGACATTGCTCAATGGCCAACAGAAGGTGAAGACGGGAGCCCTGCTTAGCTAAGTGAAGCCTGCCCTTCTCTATGACAGCGTGGAAGGCTGGTGGGGAGGACACCTGGGGGCACCCATGGTCCATTTCAAGGCCACTCTGTGCTCCTGCACACCCACCTTGCCAGCTCTCTTCTCTAGCTATAAAATGGTAGCCTGCTATTAATGAGGTCCCAGAAGGGAAAGAAATTTCTAGAAACTGTTAAGCTGGCCCCATATAGCCTCGTCTAGCAGAAACTACCAACTCACAGGAACTACTAGTGCAGGAGAAAGCAAGTTCTCTCCACTGGGACTCATTATGGGGTCTGCTTCCCTTCCTCCCAAGTCTTAAGCCCTGAGATTACAGAAAACCTTTGTCATCTTGGAAACACACCTATGCATTCATTCACACATATGCATGGCTGCATGTTTGTATGCATATGCATGTAATCGTGCACTGACGTAGTTTTAAAGTAATTCTACCAGGGAAGTTCTACTTGAGCATT
Source organism: Leptonychotes weddellii (assembly GCF_054177405.1). Classification (NCBI taxonomy): domain Eukaryota; kingdom Metazoa; phylum Chordata; class Mammalia; order Carnivora; family Phocidae; genus Leptonychotes; species Leptonychotes weddellii. The sequence goes on along the minus strand of NC_138377.1, from coordinate 12,639,849 downwards.
AGTTCTTCCTATGGCCCGGTATATAAGTGAGAAGGTTAAGTTCACGAACTATGGTGCCGTAGGCTACAGACATATCTACTCACAACCTGCTTGTATCTCAGGGGGAGCATTCAAAAGCATCATGGCACCAGCAGCGTCAATGTCAGGATCTGGAAAAATCAACCAATAAACAACATTATTTACAACGGGGCCGGTGTGTGTGTGTTTCCCCCTGTAAGTCACAGTTTATGAAAGCAACAGAGAAAAAAAAAAAAAAAAAAAAAAAATCCAGGAACCAGATGAGCTAATCCCAAAGGTGATTTTCTTCCCATTTGGATTTGGGAGGAAGAAAGGTATTCTAGAATGAGATTTAAGGGGCAGGTTGGTAAGTTTTTCAGACAAAGCATGGTCCCTCCTCATTTTGCTAATTTCATAACTGGCACTGTATGTTCCTGATAAGCTGCTGACCTGGGCAGCCCCGTGCTTGCTCCCCTGGGAGTAGGGGAGTGGGGTGACAACAGGAAGTTTAGCTCTAGGAATCTTTGATGAACTGGGGAAGCTCACAGCACCAACAAGAGACAGCCCTAAATATACCTGCATCTAGTAAGATACACACAAGACGTCGGGGTATTTCCATCTGTCAGCAGAATGTAAATTATGTTTTCCGAGACTGTGTGTGCGTGCACAGTGTTGGTAGACATGGTGAAGGCATTAAAAAAAAAAAAAAAAAGCATTTAAAATATAAAGAAAAAATTAAAGTTACGATGTCGAGGGCACAATGTTGGCTTTCACATCTATTACTGCTTTTAATATGGGACCAAAAAAAAAAAAAAAATACTCCTCACTCTGTTGCTCTAATTCTTAATAGGTTTCTGAATCCTTACTGATCCACGAGTTGACAGATGGCAGGTTATATAGAGAGAGAGAAAAATATTATCCTTTTATAACTAAATTCATTTTCCTCTGAGAAACAGCAGTGCCGCTGCCATGGAAATGAGAGTTGCCATGGCAACAGTAAACAACCCCCAAGAATGGTCACTGAATAGGCTGAAAAGAACATCTGCCCCAGCGCAGCGTCCCAGCTGCCCCGGGGCGAAATTCACTTATAGTGTGGTGCTGCTTCGTGACAGAAGCTGCTGCCTGTGCCCCGTCCAAATAAATGAAGTGTGCAATTGAAGTCGACATCAAAATGCCCGCCCTTGCAGACTACTACCTCGGTGTCCACTAAACCCAGTGACTAATGATGGGGGGACAGGAGGGCTCACACTTGTCACTTTTTGTACAAATTACACACCAAAAAATTCAATTTACTACTAATGGCTCCATGGCACTTTACTTTGGGTATTATGCGAGGAAATGACTTTTTTACTGTTTAAAAAAGTACATTTTTCATACTTTATATGTGCAGCTTAATTCCAAGGGAGTAACGTGATGCAGTATAAAGCCCCACAAGCGATTAATAATAAGGATGACGGTCGTTCTAGAAGACAATGTCTCAAAAACAGGTGATGGGGGTGAGGGGGAGGAACTTTACTCCACAGGCCTTTTTCGATTTTGCCTGCAGGAGGTCCGTTACTTACACTCAATGATGGAGTGAAGGTTTGTTTTAATAGTATATTGTGTGAGAAACAGGTAAATTAACTTATTTGGCAACTCCCGGGGTGAAATTCCTAAAACAGTCATCGCTCCCCCTGATACTAAAATATATATATACATGTTAGTTGAACTGAAAGACTTAAGGCCCCTCTCACGGCTCCCAGGGTTCCTGCTATTCCTGTGCCTTTGTCCCCCACACGGCCTGTGGCTAAGAAGCAGGGCTCATAGCTTCTGGAAGATGCTGTGGAGGGACTGAGGCCTTCTCCCACTCCCTCTTTTTGGAAAGACCCCCTTCCCCTCTCAGGACTGAGAAAACACACCTGGCTCTCGGCAGAGCAAAGGTTCCTTACCGTCTTCAAGAACACAAGTATGGCGGGCAACCCAGGGTTGGCCTGGCTGCATGGCCCCCGCCTCCCTAGGTGACTCTTACCCAGACTTTCCCTCAACCACCAGGAGGTTCAATGGGGATAGAACAAGAGGAAATACAGGTAAAAAAAAAAAATAAAAAATAAAAAAAAATCAGGAGTCTTTTCCTATTTATTTCCCCAGAAAATGAAACAAAGTGGTTCTTTATTCTTCACAAACACACAGGACCATAGGAGGAAGGTGCAAAGGGCCACAGAGAGACATAAGGAAAGAAAGGAGAAAGAAGGAAGAGAAAGAGAATCTTCAAAGGAAAAGAGCACCATCAACACCCACATGAATTCCGCAGAACCTAAGGGGCAACACAGAAAGTGCTTCAGACCCACAAAACATCACCACGACCACTTCTCCCATCCCAGCTGAGCCAGATCAACACATCAACTAAGTGAAAACAGGACGTTTTAGGACAAGTCCCCCAATCCTTCCTTCCTTCCACCAGACCAGACCTGCCATGCCTAGGCCTCCACAGACAAACATTCCCACGCCACCCCGGCCCTCCTGCTGGTCTCCAGGCATTTAGCGAAGGTGCCACACTCAGACTTGTCGTGTTCTCGTTCATGATCAATTCCTACGGCCCTATTCTTCATTGTGCATGGACCAGTTCCTGTGTGGTATACGCCCAAACATGCAGCCCTGTGGGCAGAATGGAAGGGAAGGCAAGGCATGGAATGCCCTCCTCTTGACACCTTGGCAGTTGGAATTAGCAAACACGTGTAGTGTAATGGTCTGAGAAAATGTCCTTCTACGTTCATTGTGTGCATGCTGACACCACGGAGGGGCTGCCCAGTCCCCAGGGAGACACAGGGAGCGCCTTCCCGGGTGTACAGTTTGATGAATTTTATACTAGGGTTACCATCACCAGAATGAAGACAGCACAACCAAGATACAGATTTCCATCACCCCAAAGTTTCCTTGTACCCCTTGCAGTCCTACCTGCCCTTGCCCGGGGCAAATCCTGGTTTGCTTTCTTTCTCTCTCTGATGGGGCACCAGCAGCTCATTCCTTATTCCTTCCATTATTGAGCCATATTCTGCTGTCTAGACAGAACTATGCTTTGTTTACCCGTGCGCCTATAGATGGACGTTTTGGCTGTTTCCAGCTTGGAATCTTATAGAAGCCCCTATGAGCTTCTGCATCTATCTTTGGTGAACATGTTTTCACTTCCCTTTAGTAACTGCTGGGAAGAGCATGTTTAACTTTACAGGGGCCCAACGAACTCTCTCCCAAGGAGGCTGGACCATGTATGAGAATTCCAGTTGTTCCACACTTTTGTCAATACTTGAAACTGTCAAGCTTTTAAAATTTTCCCCATTCTCACAGCTGTGTAGTGGTCATTCACTGTGGTTTTAATCTTTATTTCCCTAATGACAAATGATGTTGAGCATCTCT
>NC_138377.1:12625041-12636362 GCF_054177405.1 Leptonychotes weddellii | reverse complement strand
GTCCTTTGTGAGATATATTTTTTTCTCAGGCCATGGCTTATCTATTCAGCTTCTTAATAGTGTCTTTTAATAAGCTGAGTTTTACATTTTTATGAAGTCCAATTTATGAATTTCTTTTACAACTCAATTGGGTTTTGTTTGCCCCAACTAAGAAATCTTAGCCTACCCCAAAGTTGCAAAGATTTCCCTCCTGAGCAGCTTCTTTTTGAGTCTCATGCGTTAGTTTAACATTATCTGGGTTCCATACTCAGATTTACAGGTAAATGAAAATGGAACTCATTAACCAGAACTTTCTTCATCCAGTAGGCTGGTGAAGCACAGACCTCCTAGAACTGTACAGATCAACACCAGAAAGACCTGCCTGGGCTACAGGTGGGTTGGGGGAACACCAGGCAGCCTGAGAGATTTGGTCAGCCACGTTTCTATGGAAAAAGCTCTCTAGGACCTGCTGCTAAACACCTGCCGTGTCCTTATATTCACCACACCCTGATGTCCTGTGTGTGCTTGAGCTGACAATCTGCTGTCTCTCCTCTCCAAAGAGATGTTACAATGCTTATTCATCTACCTATTATTTCTTAGTTTTCTTCCCTTTTTAAGAAAATATGAAGGTAGTGAGTTAAAAAAATATACATGAGGTAGATATAATTTGAGAAATAAATGTCTTCCCCACAGACCCATTCCCAGATTCACATTTTCTCCTACAGATGTCCAGAAGTTGACTATACAAATACAGACATTTAGGGGAGCTCACCAGTGGGAGGTATTTATACTCATGCACACGTACCGACTCTTTAAAAAAGGGGTTTATGGGGAAAATACTTTTCTGCATTTTTTTTTCTTCAAGTTTTCACTAGATAAGACATCTTGGCAACCTTTCAGATTCGTGCACGTTGTCTAAAGTTTTTCTGTGATGACTTTTTCATGCATAAAAACAAGCCACACTGTTTGGACTGACATTCTCTTTTCTTTAGGCTGCAGACTACTGGGAGAGCAAAGACGAAACATCCGGAACCTGTGCCCAGCACGCTGCTGTTCCTTACCAAACTTGAGCCCCTGAAGACACGGCCTCAGCACAGCAACCCCCCCTCTCCTTCCCCGCGTCCCCCTCCCTCAGAGGATGCAGCGTGGCTCATTCCCTCCCTTCTCTGCCTGCTCACAGCTCTTACTTCCTCAACCTCTCTGGGGCTCACCCCTACTTGCTATTTTTTGTGAGCACACCTGAAAGAGTCCTTTCTCCATGGTCAGGAGAGGCCAGTGTTGGCTTACATCTTTAGGCATGAGAGAGGCTTTCTGATGGAAGCTTTTGAATAGGACACTTTTGATCAAGGACACTGGTCGTGGAGTTTTTTGGCCGGAGGGGTTTTAGGAGACGAGGCAACTGTTTGGGGGCGTGGGGTTGCTTCTGCTCTGGAGGCACGGCTGATTCTGAAGGAAAAAGGTCCAGGACTAGATGCAGGGGAGGGTGAGCAGTGGGATGACTGCACGGGATTCTTTCCGGGCTTAAAAGAGAGGTTTTCTGCCCCCCCAAATTGTTCGATCCAGCTTATCAGCATAAGAGGAAGATATTTTGGTCAGGAACTCTTTCTAGGAATGAAGATCCACCCGGCAGGAGTATCCTTCACATGTTGCCTCCCTGGGGAACTGGGGTGAGGGGTACAGGAGAATAAAGAAGCATTACCCTCTTTATTTTTGGAGAGGAGAGTCTTCCCAAAGTACCTAATTCAGCATCCTCATACAGAAACCCCAAGTCATTTACCACTGCTTAATTCAGTAGAACAAGTATGCCATCACGGATGCTTCGTGAAGTTAGGACCATCCTTAAAATGGAGCCAATCTCAAACCCGGATTAAAAAAATTTCCTCCTCTGCTCATGCTTCAGTAACAAATGTTACTTCTCCTCTGGACCAGTTCCCAGCATCCCATTTCAATTTTCGTCTTTAATGTGGTTGTCTTATCACATTGCCTCCTCTCGGCAGTACAAGACTAAAAAAAAGGCCACACATCTCAAAAATGCTTTCAAATCCTCTTCTCGTGAAGGTACATACACAATTACATTACGCTATAGTGAGAGGAGTAGGTAACAAAGTTTCTAGAATCAATGGTTCAGCTTTTTAGATGAAAAGATATATACTGCACTTCATTTTCCCAAAATGCAGAGATGGATTTCTTTGGGGCACAGGGATGGGGTCGAGGTGAGGTGGGAAGAGGCCTTCTGTCTGGGGGTGTGATGGGAAAAGAACTGGTCAAGGCACGAGGATTCTTGGGGTCAAGTCTTGGGTCTGCGGCTAATTAACGGGTGACTTTAATTTTGCTGGGATGGAATTCATTTCTTTTAAAATGGTGGGGGGTGGCTGCAGACGTGGGAGGGGACGGATGGGTTTTTTTTTACCGCATTCCACATAGTTACTCTGCCTCTAAAGTCCCCCGACTTCCTCTTCCCTTTCCAGCTAGTGGCTGCCAGGACTATGGACTCCAAGGAGCACCTACCAAATGGTGTTATTTGTTCCAACGCCTTTGGAGAAAGCGAACGCTCTTAGTAAGGCTGGAGGAATACCCTACTGTTTCTGGAAAGCCATGACCTGTCATTCTGGGCATCTGCGGGGTCTGCTTTGAGCAATCCATCTGGCCTGATGTGGGCATCTGGTGGATTCCTAGTGCGGCTGCTGTCTGCATTCACTCTCCTTCCTCTGGGATGTGGGGTCATAGGGAAGTGACTGCCAAGACCACCTTATCCTGACAAACTAAGAACACAAAGGACAGGTGGAAGCCCCTGGTTCGTGGCCCTAGACTGCTGCAAAATGTGAGCACCATCCTTAGCATCACTGAGCTGACCGATCTAACAGAATGATAACAGATTCCAATATGGGAAGCCTGAGAATTACAACCAATGATTCTCTTAGAAATGGTTTAATTGTCCATAGGTCTAATGTGTTTATTTCTGTCTGCTACATCCCCATCATACCTGAAATGTTTTACAGGAAGGTGAAAGATCTTTATATAATTAAATAAAATAGATTCAAGAAACGTAAGAAACCACCAAACAACAGATGACACACAAATGGACAGAAATTATGAGACAGAAGGACCCGATGCTCCTTCAATCAAGTGCACACACCAAAGTATTCATATTCTCTTGCATTCTCAACCAGGAAGTGAGCCCTACTGCAGGACTCACCCTCTGCAGCCTGTATTCCCAGCACCTGAAACAGCACCTGGAACACAGGGGTGCCAGATAAATAGCTGTTGAACAAATGAATGCATGGCTTATCCAACAGCTGTCTGAGGCTGATGATGATGATGATTACAGGGCATAAGCCTCCTTTTTTTTTTTTTTAAAGAAAGTTAACACTTTTGTAAAAATCATTCATTTTTAAGTAAGCTCTAGGCCCAATGTGGGACTTGAACTTATGACCCTGAGATCAAGAGTGGCATGCTCTACCAACTGAGCCAGCCAGGTGCCCCAGGCCATAAACCTCTTGATGTGCGGTGGAATCCCCTGGAAACTCCAGAAAACCGTAAGTCAGGCCCCACCCCAAATGACACAGGGAGTTTTGCAAAAATTCACCAGAGGAGTCTGTTGTGTAGGAAAGGTGAAGAACCACTTTAGTTTAGTAGTAGCAAATCAAGGACATATGGATGCCATCCAAAGAAGTCCACTGCGGATGACCGTGCTCCCCAGAAGTCTGTTATCACCTGTAACATCACTAGATCTCTCTGCTTTGAAATATCTTTATCCACTTTCTGCAACTCTGCATGAGTGACACATCCGAAAGTATTTGGTTAATCCATGAAAATGGAGAAAAAATACTTGGGATAACTTTTAGGGCCAAGGAGACAAGAAATAGATGAAAATAAACAAGCAAGCAAAAAAAAAAAAAAAAAAAAATCCCAATAAGGTATACATTTCCGGGCGGGGAGGGGGGCAGGGCGCGGATTCTGGATCTGCCTGATTTCATTTATGCACACGCCATATACTAAGTAAGTGGTTCTCCATCAGGGACAATTTTGAACCTCTTCCTTCCCAGGGCATATGGCAGTGTCTGGAGACATTTTTGATTGTCATGACTGGGCAGGAGTGGCATCTTGTGGGTAGAGCCCAGGGATGCTGCTACTCAATGTCCTACAGTGTACAGGACAGCCCCCCACATGAAGAATTATCCAGTCCAAGATGTAAGCAGGGCTGAGGTTGACAAACCCTGTACTAAGCTTACATGTACATGGGCTATGGTCAAGAAAAGCAGGTTTTTTGAATCAAATGATCTCAAACAGTACACATCAAAAATAAATGGATACGAAATTTGTTTTGTTGTTGCTTTTTTCTTTTTTCCTTTTTGCAAAGGCCCTAGGCCTAGGTGAAGAGAAAGGATATCCATGTTTGTGGCTCTGAAACCACCGAAGTAGGGCGTGGCACTCTTTGGCCACTGTTGCAATCAATCAAGGAATCTCCAACAGCAGCTTCTGATCTCAACAGTAGCAGCTCAGGGAAGCACTGGCAGATCTACTGAGATCATTTACCCCGAATATTTCTCTCACTTCCCTGTTGGCCAAAGGTACTTTTTTTTTTAAGATTTTATTTACTTATTCATAAGAGACAGAGAGAGAGAGGCAGAGGGAGAGGCAGGCTCCCCGCTGAGCAGAGAGCCTGATGTGGGACTTGACCCCAGGACCCTGGGATCATGACCTGAGCCGAAGGCCAGGTCAGGCCATCTGAGCCACCCAGGCGCCCCTGGCCAAAGGTTCTTAAGACGCAGTATTCACCATGGGTAGAAAATGCTAACATTTGAGGGGTTCACACAGACAGATGGGGCGTGGGGGCGTGGGGAAGTGGCACCACAAAGCCCAGTGGACAACCTTCACAACGGATGGGATTTTAGGGAATAAAAACCTCAAGCAAAGATTGACTCCAAGTGGTGACTTTAAAAATCATCTTGATGATGGAAGTTTGAGCTAGAGAACACCAAGAGTGTCCCTTCTCCAAAAAACGGGAGTCCAAGAAAACCCCAAACTCCTGCTACTCTGAAGAAATGAGTCAAGTTGAAACTAACAAGCAAGTTGAACCTAAGAGTTGTTTTCGCAACAAAAGAGAATCTAAATTAAGCTGAGGGGGGAGGGGATGAATGATCAATAAGTGCATCTGAAGTATTATTAGGCTCCCATTCACACATCCTCTGATTCTTTCTCAGCTTAAAAGCAGTGACTGGTGAACTCCAGAGGAGGGATGTATCAGCTCTGAGGAGCAGCGTCACGTCACCATCAACTCTGCGAATTAGGAACGCATTTATCCAAGTCAGCTCTCTTTCTAACTTGTGTAAATTGCCCATTTATTGCCCCTAATTCCATTTCATGCGGAAGGGGATTTGAGGAAAAGGTTCTGGATGATTAAGTACAGAGCTCAGGGTGCACCCTGGGCTGGGAGTCAGATGACAAGGATTCTCTCTGAGTCAATCACTGAAAAGTAAAAGCAAGCTCACTGACACTCCGCCCGGCAGATGCTTCCTGCGTGTTTTCTCTGGACAACAAGAAACGCTTTAACTTGGATGTCTGCTGGGTGTCTTCATTCAAATGTCCCCTTTGCTTCTGCGCTCCTAAGAGGTCTGCGTTTTATCGTCTACCTTTCCAAATCTGTGCTTCCAAGCCCTTTCCTGGGGGCACAGGAGGGTCCACCCCATCCCTCTGGCAACTGCCACTCCAATGCCTCTTTTATCCAACACTCTGAATTTCCCTACTGAATGCATGTTTACCTCTTTAATGTCTGTGACCAGTTGCTGGGAGTTTTTCTAGCAGCTAACTGGGAGCAAATGGAAAGGAACCATATGAATCCAGGACAACAGTACAAAGGGTCTAAAATTCTAGAACTTGAAGACCAGGGTAAAGGTGACAGGAGACCCAGAACAGGGTATGACTTCTGTCCTAGGAGTCAGAACCATTTTTTAAGAGGCAAGGAAGGAGTTCTGGTTTGGTTCTGTTTGGCTGATTAATCTGTGCTGCAGCTGCTTGTCTGTGATGGGGTAAAAAAAAAAAAAAAAATTTTTTTTTTTTAACTTCTTGCAGGTGAATGAGAAACTGTATATTCCTTGCAGGTGCCTTTCCCTTGGCACCTCATTCAGTTGTAGGTCCACTTACTGCATTCTCTGATTTTTGCCTCCCTGGAGAGGCAGAGAGGCCGTAACCCACAGCCAGGGGCAGAGGAGACATCCAGGGACTTTGGAAAGGGGCTTCCGACACTGGGAGGGAGGAGTATAGGGAATTAATGCTGAAGCCCTCTAGACTCTGGTTTGATAACCTCCTGCTTGGTCCTGGCTTCTTGAACCAGGGACGGAGCCAAAGTCCACCACTGAGCTGGCACCTGGAATGGGGGCTCTTACGAGAGCCCTGAGACATGGCCACACTCATGTCTCAGTTAAGAAGGATGTCAGAGGAGAAGCCCGTGACAGAACCAGGCCCAGAGATCCCCAAGGCAGGAACCAAAAGCCGGCGGGGCAGTCAGAGCACCAGAGGACAGAAAGGGCACGACACTGGCAAGAGCCCTGGGGGGCACCAGGGCACCCATCTCTAGCCCTCTTTTCCCTCTCCACACTGTTAGCTCATCTTTCTCAACCACCAGTTCTCCCCACCGACGGGAAGATCCATTCCTGCCCAGTCCCCACCCTGAAAGCCACTTCCTTCCTCCAGTCAAGGTCACAGGGCTGCAGGCAACCCCAGCAGGCTCTCTCCCACAGCTCCAGCTGTTCTCCGGGCAGCCTGGCCCCCACCCGGCGGCGCAGGCTTGCTGGTGCTGACAAGTGAATATTTCCACTTGCACGGCATCTTCCATGAGGTCTGTCTTCAACTGGGTAGACGTGCAAAGCCTCTTTTTCCAGAAGCAAAGATCCCATCTCGGAGTGACACTGGCAGGTGTGTTAGTGACAGTCACGATCACTCAGGACCCTGACATCAGAATTCCAAGGCGCAAATCAGCTGCTTGCCTGCCTTGCAGTTGCCTTCTTCCCTAAGACACAAGACTCAAAGAACTGGAGGGGAGAACTCCTAACACAAGGCTCACTTTGTCTGGGAATGTATGTATTATGCTGACTGACAAGAATTTCACAAGGGGCCACGGAAGCATTGGTTTTCCCAGGTCTGACAGTAGACGGTCATCAGACAGACACGTTAGAACTGAAGCTTAGCCCGTGCCTTCTGCACAAACGTCTGCCATATTGAATCAGACACACGGCCCCAGAACGGCTCTCCCCACCCCCGTGCCCTGTGTCTGTGGCCAACAGGGGGAGACCAGTCTGCCAGGTTTGCACGTGTAGGGAGACGGAGGGCAGCAGAACCAGCACCTGGCCCACAGTGCGGTGTGAGAAAACGGACAATGAAGCCAACCCACAGGATGTCATACTCTGGGGAGGCCGAGTACGATAGGGAGGTGAAGGGCAGGGCAGGATGGCTGAAGGCTCACATCACTGTCTTCAGGTTTTTCTCTGGCTAGTCAGGAGGTCTCTGCCCGTCCAGAGAGCCCCAGGGCGGGAAGCTGATCAAGAGTGCACCAGGGAGGCAGGGGACTTCTGTATGCCTTTAGGTCTCAGAAAGCAAGTGGCTTTCTGGCCACCCTGCTCCCAATGAAAGTCAGAATTTACTACTAAAACATAGTTATTTAAATCCTGCTTGGGGCATCTTATCAAGAGATCAGAAGGAAATACAGATACAACCAGGCTCCCTTCCCTACACGCATGCATGTGTGCACACACACACACACAATCCCACTGATACCTGCGGGCAAGTGGGGCCTTGAAAGCCAACTCTTTCTCCCTTAGAGACCTGAGCTTCAGATACAAAGGGGAACCAAAGGAGTCAGAAGCACATTTCCCATCACAGACTTGGAGGTCCTAATTCTTACTGCAGTCCATATATGCCTCACTGGAGGACCCCGGCCCTGCCTTTGGGCAGCTGGAGCATGGTCCTTTTTTTTTTTTTATTTTTTTTATTTTAAAGATTTTATTTATTTTTATTTTGAGAGAGAGAGAGAATGAGACACAGAGAGCATGAGAGGGAGGAGGGTCAGAGGGAGAAGCAAACTCCCTGCCGAGCAGGGAGCCCGATGCGGGACTCGACCCCGGGACTCCAGGATCATGACCTGAGCCGAAGGCAGTCGCTCAACCAACTGAGCCACCCAGGTGCCCTGGAGCATGGTCCTTGATAGGGAATGATGTTCAATGCTGCCAGTCCATCCCCTTGGCTATTCTTCCAAAGTGAACTGCGGCTGCTGATTCTTAGGATTACTGGTCACTGAGCTCTGTCTGGGCCTCAGTTTTAATGCTTAGTCTTTTATGCTTTCTGGTCTAATCCTCTCCACCCCGCCCCCGAAATACATTAGGAAAAAAAAAAGATTAAAGCAAATCTGGTGCTTAGTATTTTTTTTTTAACCTTTGTGTAGTTCTCTGAAACACATTTATTCAGAAACAACCTACATTATGAAATATATCAGTTGAAAAATAAAAATAAAGCACCAACAAAGCACTTTTCCTTTATCCTACAGGGTAACTTCCTCTGTCTGTCTCAAACCTGGCTCCTGGGATGTCCTGAACCTTTTAGGGGTTACAGAGTCAGTGGGTACACTGAGGAGGCTGTAATATTATAATGGCTATTAACTCTGTTTCCACTGAATAGTGCATACTCAGTTGCCTACAAAGACACATGGGCATCATCCATCCATTGTTGAGAACAAAAAGTATCATTAAGCTGATAATCAGCAATTCCTTTCAGATCCAGTTCAAAATGGACATACAGATTCAAGATTAAGGCTGTAAGTAAAGGTATCACCAACATAAAAGGATTAAGTTTCCCACTCAACAAAATTTAAGCACACCATGGTGCTACTGGAAGAGAAATGCGGAGGAGCCCAGCCTGCCCCAATCCTGAAGGACATACCAACATTCTCTAAGGGTGGAAGAGCCCTAAACTCAAAGGTAAGGAGGTTGGGAATGATTAGCTTGGGTTTAAAATTCAGTCTAACCGTAAAGCAATAAGCTGATCTTCTGGTGGGCGAATGGGAAATCTGTTCTGAAGACAAACCCCACAAAAGTCTCCAGAACAGTTTCTAGGAACGGCTGCAACCCTGAAATAAGTACTGTGGTTGTAAGGAGTCTACTTTGAAGGGTTCCCCTTTCTGGGGGTGAGGGGGGTGGGGGGGTGTTTAATAAAAAAAATTTTGAGCTCTTTACTTTCCAGCCCCATAGCATAAGTGGTTAAAACACCTCGTACATAAAAATACTAAGTGAGTATAATGTGGAATAAAGTAGGCCCAAGTGCTGAGGGCAAGAGCTTGGTCAGGGAAGCATGCTTTTAAAAGAGGTGAGTTCAGGCCAAACCTGATGTCCTCTTGTGGATGCTATGTACTCATTCCAGAACTACAAATGCTAAGCCAAGTAAAGGTTTTCAGTGTGTGTCTGGGGCACACCTGTTTTTGAAAAAAAAAATCAAGAGAGATGACAATCACCAGACAGTATGATTAACAGACCTGGGTAGACTCTTAAGGTAAAAGTGACAAAAGGCGACGGTGTGGTCGGGGAAGGTCGGCTCCCACTGGGGCTGCAGCAAGGACAAACCCATCTGGAGACAGCTTTGCAGGCCAGCCCAACAGGCTGGTGGATCAGGTTACTTCGTGAGAGCAACTGAGTTCATTCCCTTACCATGAGAGGCATATTTCATTTTTCAATAGGACGAAAGTTCCAGCAAGGATGATGCAAGCAAAACCGCATAAAGACTATTGGAAGATAGAAAAGGAAAGGTCTATCGACTGCCAGCAAGCTGGCCCCTGGGGCTCTCCCACCCTTGCAAGACTCTTCTAGGAAGGGGTTCAGCATATTCTCACTAAGCCCGCGGCCTGCCTGGGAGTCTTCAGGCTCCGGGTGTGCCAGAGAGCAGAGTGGCCACTGTCCTTTCAAAGTAAGGGCTTTGGGGAGGGTCGAGGAGGAGAGGGGAAATCAAACTGACGATCTGTTTTTAAGCATATCCAGTCTTTCCCAGTTCATACTCTGAAGAAACCCAAAAAGCCTATTTCTGCAAGCTCTTACCACTGAGAGACTCCTGGCGACGGGCATTCGGCCCACCCTTAGAGGCCAGGCGGGCACAGCTAAGCCAGTGCCACCGCCCGCTGTCCTCCCAGATGATTACTGCTCCAGGGAATGTGCGTGTGCAGGGAGGCAAGCCAGGGTGCACAAGAGACACCCCAGAAATCTGGGCTTTGGCTCGAATTATGATGGAGAGAAAGTGCTGGGAGGCCTTCATCCCTCCCCTTCCCCCGTATTTATTTCTCACTCTGCTCCTCCTAGGTAAGAAAAAGAACTGGTTTTTATTTTTATTTTTTTTTATAAGATTTTATTTATTTGACAGAGAGACACAGCGAGAGAGGGAACACAAGCAGAGGGAGTGGGAGAGGGAGAAGCAGGCTTCCCGCGGAGCAGGGAGCCCGATGCGGGGCTCGATCCCAGGACCCCGGGATCATGACCCGAGCCGAAGGCAGACGCCTAACGACTGAGCCACCCAGGCGCCCCAAGAACTGGTTTTTAAAAGGTTCGTGCTTTTTAAACAGAAATGCTCTTCACAGAGCCAATCTCACCTGCGACTAAACCCACATATTCAACACAGTCTTCTTAGAAAGTTATTTTTCATGCAGTCTTGCTGTATTCTGTGCGTAGATGATAGAATCGATGGCAAAATGGACTGAAGGAACTAAAACCCCACGTAGCCCCCTTCTGAGCAGTGCTCCTCGCCCCTCTGAGAGCACCTACCTGGTGCCTCCTGGCCGGGAAGGCTCCAAATCACTTTTAGAACTAGTCATCTGGCACCGTACTCATCGGGTGGGGGTTCGTGGGGTGCTGACAGCTACGCCCAAGTGCGTGGGGACAGGCAGTGCCTGGCTCTGCCAAATTCAACTCTGCCTCCTCTGCAAACCGCCCCAATGGTCTCTCCCTCCCCGGACACCCAGAGCTCCCACTGTGCCCGGTAACCCACCTTGGGTTATCTTCTAATCATTTCTTGTGCATACATAGCGTCTTGTCAAAGAGATGACCTCCCTTGTCAGCAGGGGCACTCTTACCCCTCTCTGTAGTCCCTGTGGGAGGCTGGTGATCATTCACCTTCTGGAACAAGATCTCTCTTCTAACAAGCCTGCCTTACTTGCATTCTGGGAAAAAGGAGGAATTCTTCTTTTTTTTTTTTTTTAAAGATTTTATTTATTTATTTGAGAGAGAGAATGAGAGACAGAGAGCACGAGAGGGAAGAGGGTCAGAGGGAGAAGCAGACTCCCCGCCGAGCAGGGAGCCCGATGCGGGACTCGA
>NC_138377.1:12577777-12624941 GCF_054177405.1 Leptonychotes weddellii | reverse complement strand
ACAAAGGCCTCCTTATGGTTAGCTCAGGCTTAATATTTCCATATACTGTGGTCTAGCCTGCAACACTAACTTCAAAAGCCAAAGAAACATTAGTCTTAGTCTCCAGGGGGGCTTAGGGTTATAGGCAAACAGGATGTACTTCTGAGTAGTCTGTAAACTCATCTAAGAAGCTATACATACTATCAGGGTGCTACAAGTATTTGGGTAGAGCCTGAGATCCACAGCAAACAGAAGAACTACATGGTTAAAATTACTAGTGGCAACAGACTGTAGTCCCTACCATTTCCCACTTAAAAGAAACTGGTCTGGAGCAGGAAATATACATAATAAGCCCAGAGCACCTTGTTGCACTAGAAAATGAGGACACTATCGAAGTCTACAGACTTCGTGTCTAAAGGACTTAGGAACCTACTTGCGGGCCCTCCATTGGGTTTGAATTCCTATGAAGGTGGTAACTGCATTAAATTGAAATACATCAAAAATGCTTCCACCCCATAGTTTGTAATGATATTTAAAAAACCTGTGGGAATTGCTAGGGAACTGACTCATTCTTTGAAAACTGATGAAAGCAAGAAACAAGCAATTGCTCTGCCTTTCTTACATGAAATATACCTAAACGAGCTAAGTGATTGAGGAGATATTTCTCTATATAGCCTGAGTGGCTCAGTTGGTTGAGCGTCTGACTCTTGGTTTTGGCTCAGATCATGTTCTCAGGGTCATGAGATCAAGCCTCAAGTCAGGCTCTGTGCTAAGCACAGAGTCGGCTTGAGATTCTCTCCCTTGGCACTCCCTTGGGGGCACATGCTCTCTCTCTCTCTCTCCCTCTCTAAAATAAATAGATAAATCTTTTTTTAAAAAGTATTCTAGATAATACATGAAAAAGGAATGATGAAGCCCCTAATGAATTAATTTATCTAAGCAGTGATAACCAATAGCTATTAAAATCACAAAAAAAAGAGGGGCGCCTGGGTGGCTCAGTCGTTAAGCATCTGCCTTCGGCTCAGGTCATGATCCCAGGGTCCTGGGATCGAGCCCCGCGTCGGGCTCCCTGCTCGGCGGGAACCCTGCTTCTCCCTCTCCCACTCCCCCTGCTTGTGTTCCCTCTCTCGCTGTCTCTCTGTCAAATAAATAAAATCTTTAAAAAAAAAAAAAATCACCAAAAAAGAAACAAGCAGATACAATGTATCACCTGACAGAGGTATAAACCCCACTTAGAAGTAATCTTGCCCCCCCCAAAAAGTGTTCCATCTGGAGACACCTGGCAATGTCTGGAGGTATTTCGATTGTTGTGACTGGTGTCTGGGTCTGTACACCACTAGCATCTAGTCTGTAAAGCCCAGAAACGCTGCTCAACGTCCTACCATGTATAGGACGGCCCCCCCACAGCAAAGAATTATCTGGCCCTAAACATCAGTTGCCAAGGTTGAAAAACCCTGCTCTGGATTTAATACCCAATTTATAGGAAATCCAGGGGACAAAGGAACAAGTTAAATGACAACACAAGTTGAATCCACAGAATTCAGACTGTAGGAAACTCTACAGAATAACCCAAATTCTTATACAGCAGCAGCGGCGAGAAAAAATGACAGACCAGACAGTTAAGTATGGAAGGGAGTCAACAGACTGAAAGAGACATAAGGGACAGACCAAGGCTCAGGTCATGATCTCAGGGTTGTGGGATCAAGCCCCGTGTTGGGCTCTGCGCTCAGCATGGAGTCTGCTTAAGATTCTTTCTCCCTCTCCCTCTGTCCCTCCCACTTGTGCGCACGCATGCTCTCTTTCCCTCAAATAAATAAATAAATCTTAAAAAATAAAAAAACCCTACAAGCAACTGGGGAAAAGTAAACACTGATGAATTACTAAGGAATTATTTTCCCCCAGTTTTGAGATACAACTGACTTACACATTGTTGTGTAAGTTTAAAGTATACAACATGTTTTGATATATACTGCAAAATAATAATGAAAAATAAACTTACCACAGTAAATTAACATCCATCACCTCACACAGTTATAATTTTTTTCCCTTGTGATGAGAACTTTTAAGATCTAAGCAATTTATTACAAACTTTAAAGTGTGTTATTGATACTGTGACTGTGCTTTTTTTTAAAAAAAAGACTTTATTTGGGTGACAGAGTGCGTGCACACACAAGCGGGGATGGGGGGTGTTGTGGAGGAGCGAAGGAGAGGGAGAGGCAGACTCCCCACCAGCAGGGAGTCCAGCACCCTGGGATCACAACCTGAGCCAAAGGCAGATAGATGGTTAACCAACTGAGCCACCCAGGCGCCCCGTGACCGTTTTTTTTTTCTTTTTAAATATATATTTCTTGTCTTTTTGAGCTATATACTGAAATATATACAGAAGAAATGATACAATATCTAGGGATATCCAGAATCCCCATTACTTGGGGGTGGAAGGTGGTGGGAGAAGTACAGATGCGACACATCTGGCCAGGATTTACTGATCGTCGGGTGAAAGGTGACAGAGGTTTATTGTTTTATTCTTTGCAATATATATTGAAATGTTCCAAATAAAAAGTTTAAATAGTTAGAAAAAAACCCCAAAACAATGGCAAAATGTACCAGACCAACTGCAGCAGATGTGGAACATGCTCTTTTATGAACAAAAATATGGCCCATGACACGGAGCTCCAGGTGATGCTGAGCTCCCAGAAGGTCACCGGGGAATCCAGGCTACGTCTAGACTCACTGAAGTTTCATTTCCCTCTTGAACACGAGTTAAATTTGACCTTCCGCAGGACTAAGAGTTAAACAGTGCTTAAACCTGATGCTTAAACAGCGTGATAAAGCACAGCAGGCCCAATTTACTTTGTCTTATGGTGCATGCCTGGTTGAGGTTGGGGGGGGGGGCGTGCGCGGGGTGGGGAAAGGGGTCAGCACCCTCCTGACCCCTAAAGGCAATTAACTTATACTTCCAAGCAGGAGGCGCCATTATCTTTAACTCAGCAGGCATAACTGTACATAATTAGAGGTCATAATTACGGTTCTCTTTTTAAAATGTGACCATAGTATCCAAACTGACCTCTTGCAGCAGCACTGCCTACACGCTGGGAAAAGCACATACAAGGCCGGTACAGGCCCAACCTGTTGTCACGGTGATGGGCAGCCAGAGTCCCCAGGCAGTTTGCGAGGTCAGGCATCCATGCTCATTCCCTGTTGAACTCCGATCTGTTTGGGGTTTACTAATTATCGTTTTTCACTGAGAAACGTTTTATTTCTTTAAGTAGACACGGACTAGCAGAGCTTTTACACTGTCTCTTTGACCACGGCAAAGAGGCAAAAGCAAACACTCGAATGAAAATGCTAGGAATGATGCGCGTCTCCTCTAATTAGCCATGTTAAGGACAAAGTGGAAAAGATCAATTCCGGATCATTTTTTCACTTGGGTGTTCTGTAAAGTTGCTGCAGAGAGACTCGACTCTACTTTAAAAATTTGGATTTATTGCTATTTTATCAGACCTCCTAACTGGCCTCACCTAGCAATATTTCTAGCTTAGATAGCCCGAATCATTACACATAACAAATCGTCTTGCGGGGAAATAAAACCCACCGGGACTGCTTTCAGTTCTCCGTGCTGAATAACAGAATTCTTGAGCTGAAAGAGACCCTCGGAAATCATCCTACAGATGAAAGGCCTGAGGCAGGTCCGGATAGAGGGGAAACAGAAGCAATGGCAGAAAATCATGGGGTGAGGAACTCACAGGAACATTTTATGACCAACTTGTGGTTAGCGCCTTACTTGGTGGCCACGTTGATTTCAGTTCCTGCTTCCAACACAAAGCCCAAGCAGCTAATCTGTGTCTCTCATACTCCTCAGGAGCATAGCTTCTTCACTTTTCAGCAGGAGTCATTAAATAACCCTGACAAACAGCCAAGTTCCTTCCAACAGTATTTTAAATCCCCAGCCAATGCTTGAAAAATTGGAAAGAGGGATGCTACAGCACCAGCTAATCTTTTCCTGGCAGTAAAAAGGGGTCGAAAATTCCAAAGTTTGATAGAAGTAGTTTCAAATGGATAAGACAGCGTCAAGTCACAACATTTACACAGCCGAGTGACAATTCTTGCTTGGAGGCATGAGCTTCACATAAATGGCCCTGAGAAAGAGAGTGTTGTTGTTGTTGTTGTTTTTTAAACCAATGTAGTTTTCTTGAATTGAACAGCCTGGGAGTGAATTATGGTTCTCTATATTTGTAAAAGCTCCTCTATTCAGAAAAGAAAAACTTAACGACTATTCAGAGGTGTCCAAAACCAGAGTTAAATAAAAGAATAATTGCCTTCCTGTTTTTATAGGCACGTCACTAGGAAGAAATACTACTTTACTACTTTATTTTCTTTTGGTTCAGTAAGAGAAGTCAAAGGAACAAGTCTAAATACATCACAACAAAGGTATTTAATTGAGACCAGTTCATTTGCATCTCAATGTAAAGTCACTGCGTGATATACCAATGCAAATGTATTGATAAAAGTTCATTCGACCACTGTCATGAGTGAGGGGGAATGTTTCAGTGGTAAATTCTTCAAGTTTACATTATTTCTTGAAACACTGCACGCAGCTACTTGGCTCAGAAACTCCAATTCCATGCTTCACAGGGATTTTGCAAAATACTTGCCCTTATGTCACAGATCCAGAACTGTGGCTTGACACAGCACCTAGCAGAGCCTTGTCAACTCAAACATCCTAGTCACATAAAATGGCTCGGTTCCTAGAGCTTTGCTTCCCCCCTCAGTACATCAGCCTCCACCATATTTATCCCCAAGTGTTATTTGCTACATTCATTTATATAACAAGCCACAAATGAAATACCATCAGTTCCTAAATTTTGGTTCTTAACTGCTCACTTCATTTAGCTGTGCGTTCGCCATGGCCCCAGCACCTGGTGATGGAAAGGGTTAAAAAGAGGGGTGCTGTGAGCTCAGCCCCTTCCTGTGGTGGTTCATCAGACTGAGCATGTTTAAAAGCAAAACATTCCTTCCACATCACAAAACCCTGGCATCTGCTGAGTGGCCAATTCGGCTTACTCCGTTTTGTTTCATTATATTCTCCAAAGAAACCATACAGTTTGGACCACAGAACACAATTAAGTTTTACATATCTTCACACTCTCTAGTTGCCTATTTTCTCCATCTAAGCACTTTGCAAAAAGCCAAAACCCCAAACAGAACAGCTAATGAATCCAAAGTGGGCTTAATTTTATTGATTCCATTTCACATAAAATTGTTAATTCATCTGATTCTTTCCTTTATTTCATTACCTTTCATCTGGAATATCCCATGTCCCACCCAGTCAGCTGATATCATTCTGCACGTATCTCTCTCTGTAGTTTTCAGTGCTGGATGGATGAGAATCCAAACTTGAAGCAAGTCTGGAGATTAAGCTTCCCGAGTAAATTCATTTTTATCACAATCTTCAATGTTCCAAAGTGGCCAAGTCATCTTGGTCATGTTTATTAACTAAAGGTAATAGGAAAGATCCCAATCAGAGCTTCGGTGTACGCAACCGCACAAACCAATTCTCTCTCAGTGAACGCAGACAGACGGTTCTGAGCTCCAGCCACTGAATCTCATTTATTGCCCTGGGACCTGATCAGCAACACCTTGGCTTCTGGATGACCACCCGAACACAAGCAGTTGTGAGGAAGGAAAGAGCTGCTCACACTGAACCCTGAACAAGAACCATCCAGAGGAGGGGCAGTCCCTAGGAAGGTTGAATGCGGAAAGTGCACGCAAACACTGGTATTTTGTGACATTCCTAGAAAGGTCCATAGCTTTTATCCAGCTCCCTCTGGGGTGGATTATACAGAACAGGGTAAGAATCACAGGCTTTTTACACCCACCCATCAGAGATGGAAGTCTCACCCCAGAGTGTATCATTAGGACAGGACTAAAAGCTCTCCCCTTCCTCTAAGAAAGAATTATGATTCTTTGGTTTGAAATAATTTTGAAGCTTTTGCAATGCTAAGAAAAATGCTTGTTTGTTAAGAACTGAATGTATGTATCCCCCCCCGCCCCAAGATTTCTATGTTGAAGCCCTAAACCCCCATGTAATGGTATTTGGAGATGCGGCCTTTGTGAAAGAATGAGGGTTAGATTAGGGCATGAGAGTGGAGCCCCCGCGATGGAATTAGTGGTCCTAGAAGAATAGGAAGAGAGAGAAGAAAAACTGTCCTATGCCCCTATGCCCAGGAGCACAGGGGAAAGGCCACGGGAGGATTCAGTGAGGGGTGGCCCTCTGCAGACCAGGAAGTGAGCTCTTACTAGAAACCAAACCCCACTGGACCCCATAGTTGCAGTGACAGCAGCCTCTGGTGGTTAGTTCTATAGGATTCGGGAAATCATTTCTGAAAGGCCAGCCTGGCTTCTCCTCTTCCGGTTCTTTCAACAATTTTTTAAGTCCTTAATTCCCTGTATGACCTCCCTTTCTCTTTTAACCACTTAGAACACTTGCCATCCCCTGCCCTGTATCCCAGACCACAGAACCAGGACATCACTGAAGAGGACCGAGGGAGCTGTTTGCCTCCCATGGGGGGGCGAAGTGACAATTGGTTAAATGAGAACCAGCCTGAAGCAGTTACATTCTGTAGCTCTGTTTTTAAAGAGAGAAACCAGGAAGCTCAGATCTATTTAACTGATACAATTTCAGGGCAACTGGCTCAGTTGGTAGAGCGTGTGACTACTGATCTCAGGGTTTAGAGTTCGAGTCCCATGTTGGGTGTGGAGATTACTTAAAAAATAAAATCTTTAACTGATACAATTTCAGAAAGATATTCAAAGATGGACCAGGCTTCTATGTTTTATGGGGCTGGCGGGAGGAGGAGGATCTCCTCAGTCCCTTTTTGCCTGAGCATCTAAGTATGTCCTGGGTGAGGGAGCCAGCTCCTGTGTATCCAGCTGAGCTGCGCAGTGTCTTCCACAGAGAGGCATGTCTCCTTTTACGGTGCTTCACAGTTACTGCTGCCTTTTTTTTTTTTTAACAAATTGAAGGTCTGTGGCAACCCTGAGTTAAGCAATTTATCAGTGCCATTTTCCCAACAGCATTTGGTCACTTCGTGTTTTTGTGTCACATTCTGGTAATTCTCTCAGTATTTCAAACATTTTCATCATTATTCTATTTGCCATGGTGATCTCTGATCAGTGATGATGACTCGCTAAAAGCTCAGAGGATGGTTAGCGTTTTTAGCAATTAAATATTTTTAAAATTAAGGCGTATATGTTGTTTTTCTTAAGACATAATGCTTTTGCCTACTTAGCAGACTACAGTATAGGGTAAATGTAACCTTTACATGCATTGGGAAACCCCAAAATTCATCTGAGTCACTTTGTTGAAATACTTGATTGCAGTGGTCTGGAACGTTCAGAACCTGCAGTATCTCTGAGGTGTAGCTGTGCACAGGAAGAGTAGGAGTCAGAGTAGATCCAAGGAATGTGACCATACACCCGTGACTCCATCGCTCCCCTTCTTCCACACAGCATGGCCTAGGGATAACGTTTTTCCTTTCTTTTTCTCTTTTCTTTTCTTTCTTCTTCCTTTTTTGGTGGTTTCCTCTGTATTGATGTGCCTCTTACCTTCCCTCCCACAATTTCAGTCCCTTCCATCTACTCCCCCAAAAACAAGGGAATGTTGGGGTTCTGAGCCCCTGGGGCAATGAACAGAAAGCAAAACAACCACTGGATGTGACAGAGACTGACAATCAAGAAGTCTAAGGCAGAGCGGCGCCTAGGTGGCTCAGTTGGGTAAGTGTCCGACTCTTGATTTTGGCTCAGGTCATGAGATCGAGCCCCACATTGGGTTCCATGCCGGGCATGGAGCCTGGTTGGGTTTCTCTCTCTCCCTCTGCCCCTCCCCACCTAAAAAAAAAAAGGAGAAGTCTAAAGCAGAGTGGGAAAGGTAAGAAAGAGGAGAAAGGAGAGATACTAGAGGCCACCTCCCCCATTAACCCTCCTGCTAAGAGGGGCTGGAGGAGAGTCTCAATCATGAGGAAATACAGGTCCTGAAGAAGGGACATGGTGGTTGAGCCTGAGGAGGAGTAGGTCAAGGAAGGGGACCTCCCCCCCAATCTCAGGGGCAGCAACTTCATAGACTGAAGACACTTTCATCCCTGTAGACGATGTAGAGAAAGAAGTTGTCTTCGCGGTGTTCCTGGTACAGCTGACCCACTGTGACACTGGGGGGTGGAATGACATTGTTGACAAAGAAAAACAAGGCATCCTCAGCTTGCAGATGAATTTACTTCCAGATCAAGAGGTAGAACTGACCAACTGTGAGATCAGAAGGCACCAGATAATTCTTTTTGTCCAGGTCTCTCTGAGCTTTGGGAGCTTTCCTTCCACATAGCAACCTTAGCAATGAGTCCTTCCTTTTCACCAAGGGCTTTATAAGAAAAGGGTATGCATGACACTTTTGCAGCTGTCGTTAAATTCTGTTAAAGGCACTATTTCTTACTCCTCTCAAATAAAGCCCTGAGATTGCCCTTGTTCTCAGAGCCAGGCCACTCAATGGTATGTGTAATTATACTAGAAATGAGAGCAGTGTGCACCAGATTTCTCTCTTTGCCTTTGCCGCTAGGGAACTCGGAGCTGGGTTTTCAATCAATTGCTGTCATTCTCTCAGCCTGGACCCCTGAAAGATAGCCGCTGCAGAGCGCCCTTCTCTCCCTTTCCTTCCCACAGAGCTATTAAAAAAAAAAAAAATCCTACATTAAGCACTGTTGACACTGTCGTTTCTTGCACTTTTATCATTTTGGGTCACTTCTTTTTTTGGAGATAGGTGAGGTATATACAGATAAATAAAACCTATGTTTTGGGTAAGCCACTGGTCTGACGGTATGACCCTTCCTGCTCACCCTAAGTGGAAAATACTGAAGAAGAAGGAGAAGTAAGGCCTTTTCCTTTTGTTGTAGATGAGACAGGAAGACTGCCACCCAGAGGAAATTTGACAACTGTGTTTTTAGGGGAAAAAAAAAAAAAGCATGCCATTCCAAAAACTGTGGTGTAATTGCTCATGGACATATAATAATTTAGTAAGCTACTGCTTCTTCTAAATTTTATACTTGCTTTGACAGTATCAAGCATGATCAGGCTATCACCGTGCTTTTTTACTCATGGGTCTTTCCTCTATGATCGTTCTCACGATCCTTGAAGATTGAAAAAACGTCTCCTGGGGCAACACGCAAGCAAAAAAGTTATCCCAACATTCTCCAAGAAGTTAGAAAACCCCCAAAGATTAATAAATCAGTGTATGCTCTCAACGTTGATGATGTATCTTCCTTTTACTATCTACCAACTGGTCTCAGGTAGGTTACTTAGCACAAAGGGCTTGTGTGTCCTTATCTATTAAATGAGGGCGTTTCCTTATCTGTAAAATAAGGAGGTTGGACTGAAACTCTAAAACAGATTCTATCACCTATGAAGCATGCTCAGGTCCTGCTCACTTCATCCAGTGTGGAGAAAGGAAGGGGTCTGTCACTGGAAGGCTCTACGGGAGAGCCAGGCCCCGGGCCTTGTCCACCCCGCACCCACAGGTTGTGCCTTCCCGGCGGGACAGGAAGGGCCACCCGCCCAAGCTGGGCCTTCTCGGTTAGTTTAATCTCCTCACATCTATTTGCTCTGCTGCCCCGGACAACTCCACAGCAAACAAAGGCCTGGGCCCATCCGCCCGTTGCAGTGGCTCCAAATTGGGAACCTGCCTATTTTGTTTGCTCTGGGGCAGAAGGAGGGAGCAAAGAGCAGCTTTTGTAAGTCAAGCTGGTTATATTCTTCACTCAATTAGGGCTGAGAAAAGATGGAGGGATGCAAAGGACCCTTCCCAGAGCAGACACTTCATGCTGATCCACCTCTCAGAAGTGCCCTTTCATTGGATTTGCCCCCCCAGATGTGATTCAACTTTGATGGGAACTAACCATATTTTCTGTATTTTGTTAGATTGTTTTCCTCCAGCCTAGTGGGGAGCAGGTAATGTGAATGCCTTCTATCTAAGCATTTTCTTTAAAGAAAAAAAACACAGGCTCCTTGGGAGTAACACAATTCCATTTTCTGATCCGTATCAGAGGCCCAGACTCTGCTTCTGACTGTAAATTGTTTATCGGGTAAGGTGAGGCAAAGCCAAGCCCTTTAAAAAAGCAAGAGAATTTAAAGAATTTGCTTTCAGATGGTTAACAAGGGAACGTACATGAGAATAGCAGCCTAATTCTATGGAAAATTATTTTGCAAGGCGTCTAAACCAGATAAAAACAGGATTGGCCGGTTAATTATGTAATTAAACTGCAGTCAGCAACGGGAAGGGTCTTCTGTCTTTCAAAATCCAAACTAGTTATTCAAGCTTTCACTGGGTACAGTTTAGAGATTCTATTTGGGGAAGGCGCCCAATTTTTCTTGTCTGGATTAGAGTTAAAAAAAAAAAAAAGTGCTGCTTTGCAAATCTGGCTTCTAGTCTTGAAGATAAAACAATCACAACCCCTCCTCCTTCCTCAAATACCTTTTTGCTTCATTTCTTCAGAGGTAGGAGAATAAATAGAGGGTGTTGTGTTTTGTTTTTTGGGCAGAATGCCAAAGTAATATCCCAGCAAGATATCTGACTTCTTTACAGAAACACATACTGTTTCATGTTTGATTTTGATTTTCAAAAGCAGAACAATTTTCACATCATTATATAAAAGGCTTCCACTATTTAAAATGTCGTTTCTAAATTAATTTTATACCCCCCAAGGCAGAAGGCATCTGACCAGACTGAATTCTAGCCATTCAATAAGGTGAGAAAAGTTCAGGGATGGGAACTTAGTGAAAAAGACAGTAAAGGGGCGCCTGGGTGGCTCAGTCTTAAGCGTCTGCCTTCCGCTCAGGTCATGATCTTGGGGTCCTGGGATCGAGCCCCGCATCGGGCTCTCTGTTCAGAAGGAAGCCCGCTTCTCCCTCTCCCATTCCCCCTGCTTGTGTTCCCTCTCTTGCGGTGTCTCTCTCTGTCAAATAAATAAATAAAATCTTAAAAAAAAAAAAAAAAAAAAGTAAAAACTTTCAGTCTAGAAGTAAAGGTCAGTTGCCTCTGGAAGCGTGGTTTTGGTTCTTCCCAGGACATGTCGCCGGTTGTCTATCCCCGCCTGTCCAAGTGCAGAAGAAAAGTGGCTTCTCTGTGCAACTGCTGTTGTATGGGAGTCAAGAGAATTTGCTAGACCAAGAGACCTATAGTGAGTGACATTCGATACGGGAGTCTGGTGGCTGGTGGCGACACAGCTGAAAAATCCGATGACTGGCTGTGTTAAAATTTTAACAGCTGGACAGATGCAGACATAATGGCTCCTCGTATCTAAAACTCTTTATTTCACCTTGAACGTGGACCAGGTACTTCTTAATAAAGTAACCTTAGTCCCTCAGGATAAGGTTTACAAATTTGCTAAGAATCGCTAGAGACGTGCTCACCTGTTCTGATCAAAAGTCAGAAATAGGACATTTTTGCCAATGAGTAGAGGTCAGGAGAGCAGCCCACATGCCTTACTGGGCTGCGCCACCAGGGGCTCCTCCGCTGACAGGAAACTTAGTTATTACCAGGCTCGTGCAAAAGATTCCGTGTGGACAGACACACAAGCGGAGTCTGTAAGCAGGGTGTGGCTGTGTGTGTGTGTGTGTGATAGCGCAGGGAGCAATAACACCGGAGTAATAAAAGACATTATGACCTGATTAGGTATAAAGTTCCCATCATCCCTGCTGGGTAAAAACAGAAAATAAAATTGTGTGTGTGTTAAAAAAAACGAAAATTTTTTTTAAAACCCAAATTTTACCCCAAACAGAATAACCTGCAAAAGACGGGTCAAGGTGGGAAACATGCTGGCGGGTAAGGAGTTTCCAACACAGTCAGATGAGAGTGCAACCAGCCCACTAACTCACACCCTCAACCTCTGGCCCGGGCTCTCTCCCTGCTCAATCCCTGTCCACATGGCACCAGCCTCAAGAGCCCTCTGCCTTCTAAGCCTCTACCAGCTCTTTGCCATCCTAGAAGACCTGACCCAACCTTCCCATCTGGCATTCAGATCGAAATGGTTGACCACTCTCCTTGCAGCAGCCCCACCCCGCCAGCCAGCTTCGGCTCCCCTCGTGGGCGTTTTAATCCATGTCACGGCCAGCCTGGAGTCCCATCCCCATCCCTTCTTCCTAAGGAAACCATACCCACCACTTAATGAAAACCCACCTTCCACACACTGTTCCCTGTTGTGTGGAACGGCCACGACACCTTGCGTGACGATGTGCTTTTCAACCTTTACCCTGTGACCAGGCCAGACACTTCTTGCAGGTTAAGGAATGCTCAGTTCACACCTTGCTATTCTTTGTATCTACCCTTCTCCAGCTCAGACCTGCGCTGCCCTGATTTTAAAAGAATACCTCAATTTAGCTTTAAAAGGCTCCTGAGAAATGGGATGCAGTTCCTGGAAACTGCTCAAAAGAGGAGTGGGTGTCTTAAGAAAAGGGCAGGAGTGTGAGATCTCAAAATGGTTTTGTGCAGTCTGTCTCCCGAACCCTCAATGGTTGGTGAGAAGGGCACCAAAAAAAAAAAAAAAAAAAAAATCAGAGTTCTGGAGCCAGATGCATCTGGGTTCTAATTCACCATTCAGTTGCTGTGTGACTTTGGGTAAGTCACTTTACCTCCCTGAGCCTCAATTTCCTTTCCAAAGCCAGGCACCCTAGTTCATAAGATGGTTTATTAATAAATGAAACCAAAAAGGTAAAATAAAAAATATATTAAAAAAAATTTTTTTTTTGGTTAGTTGCTTTAGAAACATTGGCTTCCCACTCTGACCCATCAGTCCCAACAAACTACCGATGGAAATGTACGAAGTCCAGCCCAGTAAACTTTGAAGGGGCCTGTGTCCCCTCCCCTCTGCAGGACCCTCCGGCATGCTGAGCCTGCAGAACTGCTGCCGGGCCCGGCTCACTGTGCGGGTGGCTCCCCAAGGTGCCGAGGCACTCAGGCAAAATGAACCTAACATCTGTATTCTATTTGCTAATGAGCAATCATCATTTGTACCTTTCTCCAGCCTGGGATTCAGCTGCTTGGAATACTAATGCCATTAGAAACTGGAGTGTTTTTTGAAAAACACACATTAATTTAGCAAAACCCTGTTTAACTCATCGGCATTTGTATGGTTCCCGGGATTCCTTGGCAATACATGGCTGGTTACGAGGCTCGAGTCCCCTCCACCCCAGTATATTTTGGTGCTTGAGTGGGGACTGGGAGCCAGACTTGCCTTGCCTTTTCTACTAACTCAATGTGTACCATCAGACAAGCTAATTGTCCTTTTTCTTAAAAACTTAATTTTGGGGGGGGGGGGCGCCTGGGTGGCTCAGTTGGTTAAGCATCTCTTTGGCTCGGGTCATGATCCTGGGGTCCTGGGATCGAGCCCCGCATTCGGCTCCCTGCTCAGCAGGGAGCCTGCTTCTCCCTCTCCCTCTGCTGCTCCCCTGCTTGTGCGCTCTCCCCCTGTCAAGTAAATAAAATCTAAAAAACGAAACAAACCCTTAATTTTTAATCACACGACCAATGCAAGAATACAGTGGCTTATTTTAAAAAGTAGCCAGTACCAAGAAACGCTGCCCGATCCTATTGCCCTGCCCTTCTCAGGAGGTAACCTTCTCTGCAAGAGCAGTATGGGTCCAGAGCTTTTTCTCTCAGACAAGCAGACAAGAACTTGGATCTTTGAAACTATTTATAGTGTTTTTGTCTTACATAAATGGAGACAAATGTATACATTGCTTTGCAACTTGTTTTGTTCATTCAGCATTAAATCTTCGCCTCTATTCATCTGGGGTACAGATGGATGGAGCTCATCCCTGGGCATCTTGTTTACAGTGTTTTCAATTTTGGGCTTTTACAAAGAAAGCTCCAGCAAGCATGTGTGGGACTGCTCTCCCAGGATGCATCTCAGAGAAACTTTCTGGGCCTTGCTTTCCTTGTCTGCAAAGCAAGAGGTCTGAACAGTCCACTGGGACTGTACTTCCATTCAACATTTCGTGTCACTAGGGCCATCATGAGAAGGCTCCGTCTCCACACGTGGCTCTTTTCCCAGTCCACCCCCAGTTTAGACTTTAGACTCTCCCTGTGCTTCCAAGGTCGTCCAGAATCTGAGCTCATTTATTCCTACTTCCTGTTTTTGTCCAAGACGTCTAGGTATTCCAGATCTTACATCTTTGTGAACTCCTTCCTCCTCCTACGAAATTCCTGCCTCCCCTTAATACTTGACAGGCATCCTCAGAGCTTCTAACTTGTGAGTGTGTGTGCATTCGTGTGAATGGCAGCCCCACGAGGGAGAGGCCTTGTCTGTTTGCTCATCACCATACCCCAGGAGCCGAGGGCATGCGGCACACACAGTGGGCTCGCCTCAAATACCCCGTGAACGGATGACTGACAGCCCGGCCACGAACTCGGAGTGTAGCCTGGGTAAGCAGCTGCTCTGTGCCTCAGTTTCCTCAGCTGGAAAATGTGATAACTGGACCTCCCTCCCTTATGGGGTTGCCGTGCAGATCAAACAAGGTGATACAAGCAAAGCCCTCAGAGTAACGCCTGGTACATCGAAACGGCCCATTACCGTTGGCTGCTACAACAGTCATCTTTATAACCTGTGTGATGTGCAATATCCCACTGACTCAATGGGGTGGTGTATTCAGGGGTGCCCGACATTGCTGGGGTGCAGCGCTGAGATATCCCTGAGACAGCGATGCCAGAAACCGTAAGCAGTCTAACGCAGGGTCCTCTCCATTCACGGTACTAATAATCAGCTTGCAGCTGACTCTCCTTCTTTATTGTACTAATGTCTGATTCCGTACGGAGAACCACCTCCGAGCGAACTCCTGTTTGTTCTGGACTGTCACCTATGTTTGTACAAGTTACGCTTTCTCCCGAATTTCAAAGTCCCGTCTTCCTCCTTTGCCATCGCCCCATTTTTCTCTTTCTTCCCCCAGCTCCCAGAGGTTCTCCCCAGAGGAGCCAAGTGCCCTGCATGCATTTGGGGCCTCCCTTGGTTCCAATTCAGATTCCGGGGAGCGGCAGAGCGGTGGGCAACAGGCTCTGGACCAGCTCCTGCACCTACCATTAGGGTGCTCTCAGTCTAGATACTTCACCCCTCTTTGCGTCAGCTTCCTGACGCACGAATGGCTGCAGTCAGGATTAAACGAGCTGACGTGTGTCGAGCAAGGAGGAGAGAACGTGGCGATCACTAATTGCTGATCATTGTTATCAGACCAAAATGATGCCGCCGCAGCACATTACCTTAAGGACCTGCGGTTCAAGCTATGTTTTCAGCTGGCACGATGGATTCCTCTGGGCTGTGGACACACACAACCCTTGCTGCACTACCTACCCCACACTCTGCCGGATCACGAATGCGTATTCATGGGCTGGACGATCAGGAGGGGTGCAGCTGTGGCGAAGTGACCGATCTGCACCCAAATGGTACTCCTGACCTTGGCTGGCCCTCTAAGAACTCTCTGGAGCTAACCTGCCCAGGCAACTGAACAGAAGAGGAACTGCCCTCCACTGTATCCAAGCGCATACTCTGAAAGACAGAACCCGACTCACCGGAGGCTCCACCACCACAGGAGGACAGCCTCTAGAACCACCCAAAAGCAAAGATTAGCTTCAGGGTCGACGGTTCTACTGGAAGAGCTGTTCAGTCAAGATCTAACCAGATCAGACAAGAACTGAAAAACAACCAAGGGGAGGCAACCCTGAGGGCAAAGAGAGACACAGAAATTAATTATGGGCTCTACGGAGGTGTTCAAACCCTGAAGCTTATGGAGTTGGGCCAGTGGCTGAAAGTGAGCTCAGGGAGGCGTTGAAAACATAATCTTTTTTTTTACACCGATGAGGAGCACATGCAAAAGGTACAAAACTCTCAAATGAAGGTAGAAGCTTCTGTGTGTGTAATACAAACCCCGGGATGGCCGTCAGGGCCGCTCGGAATTATCGCTAAGAAAAAAAACAAGCATGCCTTTTACTATTTGACAATAAATACAGTGCTAACAATGATCATTTTGTTGTAACCGTAGTTCTATTCTAGTGAGTGTCTTACGACAGCTTTCTTCCTTTCTCTGGGATGGTATTCTATTACTATGACAACCAGTAACATTTTGCACACCGCAGAGCACTATATCATATATCACCATGGCAGAAAAGGAAATGCCACACTGTACTTAAAAGGCACATTCTTTTCTCTCTCGCTCTCTTTTAAAGGCTGTTATCACTACCCATGCATTATTCACCACACCATATTATATATAACCTTTGGTTACAGTCAGGCTCGTGATATATGTAGCGAAAGCCAGGAAGCCTGGCAAATCCCTTAACATCTTATAATAAATAAATGATAACAGAATTGCATTATTCTGGCTTTTCTTCAATGCAGTTATAAAGAACTTGCTTTTACCAACTTCCTCACTGGATCAAGAGCCTTTGTCAGACTTTTACAAATGTTTGTCTCATACAGCAAGAACTCTCTTAGCCACATTGTTGGGAAATACAGTATTCCCTTGAAGACAATTTTCCAGGACGTGAAGCAGTACCTCTTGAAATATTTATTTTCTTTTCATTTTAAGTATTTTAATAAATTTTAAAAATCGTATCATATACTTCCCTGTCTATATAATCTTTGCTTTAGGACTTAGCTGTCACCATGGAAACTCATCACTGGGCATTGCTATAACACATGATGGTTTCCAGGGCTAATGTCACTTATGGAATGGCCGGCTGGGGGGGATGGGAGCTCCAGCTAGCCAAAGGTAAGAATCCACAGGCCCACGTGAACATGTGGCATTATATGAAGATCATGCACAATCCCATAGACTTGCAAGGTCTCTGGGCTCTCATGGAAAGACATCTCCAGTATGTAAGATTTAGAAAATGTAAAATCCATTCTAGGGACAGCCAGAGGTTAGTGGATACAGACCTCTGTGAGTGGACAGAAGGATCTGGTAATGTTTGCCTTGAATCTAGGGCATGTGGGCCAAGGGACACCGGATTCTTTAGGTTGTGGCCACATTTACAAAGTGACTGAAAAAAGGCAGGCTCGGCCCGGCAGTCAGGGGCACAGATACTTAACTGATTGTAGGCCAATACCCACCGGTCATGACGAAATCCTAGCAAGCTGAGAAGGCCACCCCTCCTCCGCCCCCCCAAAACTCACAGAAAGGCAATGCCCCAAATTATCTGAGGTGACCTCAAAAAACAATTAATTGTTGTTCAGTCAAAAATAAGCATCCCTTCCTTCCTTTTTTCTTTTTAAGAAAATGTAGGCAACTGTTTATTTTTATAACTTGTTACTTAGGGGCAAAAGTTCTGATGCAAATATGTGAACAATGGAATGCACCCTTCGTGTTTCTGCAGGGTAAGAAAGTATCTGGGCTCAAATTTTTAAAAATATGAACCAGAGAGCCAGATTTGGCCTGACATTTCCAGTAATTTGAGTGATTTTAATGGTTCTGATCCAGGCCCGCATTCTGAATCCAACCTCTGGCCACTGCGTCCTAGATTCTTCTCTGGGAGGGAGAAAGATGGGGGACGCTGGTCAAAAAGGAAGCTGGTGAGCCTGTGGTGGGTGGTCCTGACGTCAAGCCTGCAGCGGAGAAAGCACTGGGTGGGAGAGATAGATCACTGACGGTGGTGCCACGGCCGGACCCCCACTGTCTTCCGTCTGCTGGAGTCCACCGTGAAGGCAGTCATAAAGATGAAGGGCGGGATGTCTTGGGAGGGGTCAAGGCACAAGTACTGATGGCTCCCCAGCACTTCCCGTAGGGCTTGTCTGTCCACCTGTGAGACCTTCTTCAGGGTAAGGACGATTTAGAGTCTGAGGGCTGAACTGTGCTCCCAGGCAGCCTCCGGATACCTCAAATTGCTCAGACTTTCTCAAAGCTGCCAAAAGCACCTGCTAGGTCCCTTCAAGGAGCACCTGACAGGGATTTGTGCCCATTCTCCCACTGGACAGTCAAGGGCAGAAGGGGCGCATTAGTGGGTGGTGGTGAATAGAAGTGTCCAAAGAT
The DNA here is from genome assembly GCF_054177405.1 of Leptonychotes weddellii. Taxonomy (NCBI): domain Eukaryota; kingdom Metazoa; phylum Chordata; class Mammalia; order Carnivora; family Phocidae; genus Leptonychotes; species Leptonychotes weddellii. The sequence continues at coordinate 12,606,908 of NC_138377.1, read as the reverse complement.
CCCTGATATTTCAAATGTTCTGGAGGGCAGAGGGGAGAGGTGTCCTTTCCCCTGGACAATTTGAGTGAGCACCTTTTAACCCAAGGAAGATTTAGAATAAAGCACAGAAATGTGTAAGAAAATTAGATATATAGGGGCGCCTGGGTGGCTCAGCTGGTTAAGCGACTGCCTTCGGCTCAGGTCATGATCCTGGAGTCCCGGGATCGAGTCCTGCATCGGGCTCCCTGCTCAGTGGGGGGTTTGCTTCTCCCTCTGACCGTCCCCCTCTCATGCTCTCTGTCTCCCATTCTCTCTCTCAGATAAATAAATAAAATCTTTAGGAAAAAAAAAGAAAATTAGATATATAGAATTAACTTTTTAAATAAGAAATCAATGCAGGCCTAGTATTTTAAATATCTGCTATAATTAAGAAAATTGGCCTATAAGAAAGAATAGCAGACAAACCATGAAACATCAACTAAAATGTGGAATTAAATAACCAATTTACATTTTCATTTTAAGTCGAAATCTCACTAAGGCCATATACAGTATAAGAAAAGTTAAAAGACCATAAGGTGTAACATACCTTCAGCTTAATTAGATTTATAAGAATTGCTTAAGTGCTCTGGGAGGCTTGTTTGTTGAGTCAGGTAATTGAGTCCTTATATGTTCGATTTCCTTTACAAATGCAGTTTAAAATGTTTAAAGGAGTTTTGTAAGTTTGCAAATCAGACCAAACATTAACAAAAGGCCCCCTTAAAAGTGATTGTTAAAAATTGCAGGTTTATAAATAAAATAGTGGGATTTTTTATCTTTAATAAAGAAATTTAAAAAGTAAATAACTTTTTCTGCTCAAAATGCTTTGAAACTCCACCCTGCCTATAAGACATTATCTTTTCTTGTCATCCAGTCTTCAGTAAGAATTTCCTGATGCTCTTACTATGTGTCAGGTATTGTCCTGGGCACAAGCGGGTACATCCTGGCTCTTACAATCACCTGGTTGAGGAGATAAAAGTATGTTGACAAATAAGAAAACAGGTGACAACTGACTGATGAAGGTAGTTATAAGGTGATACTGGAATTCACAGGAAGGTATCAATAAAGGCATCGTAACAGAAGTACTATTTGAACTAGATCTAGTTTGGAATCTGCTCTTAAAGCTCGTGAGATTTCCCTCCTCGCACCACCTGTGGCTCTGAGTTTGCCCTATGCATATACTCATGCTTCAGTGATCCTGTGAGCTGCGAACTCAGACTTCAAAACTCTGTTAGAATCACATGCAAAGCAGAGGTTAATAAGATATGAATGAACTTCCTCAGGGCTTATACTCTCTTTTTAAAAAATCTTTATTATTTATTTATTTTTAAGATTTTTATTTATTTGAGAGAGAGAGAGCACAAGCAGGGGGAGTGGCAGGCAGAGGGAGAGGGAGAAGCAGGCTAGCCCTGATTGTGGGGCTCTATCCTTGGGATCATGATCTGAGCCAAAGGCAGACGCTTAAAAATGACTGAGCCACCCAGGTGCCCACCACCCCTCTTTTTTTTTTTTTTTTTAAGTAAGCTCTATGCCCAATGTGGGGCTTGAACTCATGACCCTGAGGATCAAGAGTAGCATGCTCTACTGACTGAGCCAGCCAGGCGCCCCCACAGGGTCCTCTTGAAAGGGTTTATTCTATGAATGTTGTGCTATCTTTGCTCAGAATTCTGTTTCCTTTGTGAGCTGGGTTCTCCATTCCCTATCCCACTTACAGGTGAGGTTACCAGATGACTGACCTCTGGACAAGCATCCTACTACCAGAAATAGGTTTATGACTGACCAATTTAGATGCAGAATGAAAGGAGCTTTATTTCCAATACAGTCCAAAGGGCAAGGCAGCCATTCTAGTGAGAAAATAGTAAATTCCCAAATGAGGGGTAAGGGGAGAAACGGAAAGCTAATGGCTTCTGACCATCAATCCACCAGGGAGACTTATTTACTTGCTAGAATAGAATGGGTGCCAGGGAAAGAGTAAATTATTCTTAAGTGTTATGGGTTGAATTGTGTCCATCCCCTGCCCCCCCAAATTCTTACACTAAAGCCTTACCCAGGAAGATTTAGAATAAAGCACAGAAATGTGTAAGAAAATTAGATATATAGGGGCGCCTGGGTGGCTCAGTTGGTTAAGCAACTGCCTTCGGCTCAGGTCATGATCCTGGAGTCCCGGGATCGAGTCCCACATCGGGCTCCCTGCTCAGTGGGGGGTTTGCTTCTCCCTCTGACCCTCCCCCTCTCATGCTGTCTCCCGTTCTCTCTCTCAGATAAATTAAATATGATTAAATAAATAAATTAAGATGAATTCACACTGCAGCAGGTGGACCCCTCATCCAACATGACTGGTGTCTTTATTAAAAGGGAAAATTTGGACAGATGCAGAGGAAAATGCCATGTGAAGATGGGAGTGATGCTGCCACAAGCCAAGGAACCACCAAAAGTTAGGAGAGAGGCCTGGAACAGATCCTTCCCTAGAGCCTTGGTGGGGAGTGTGGGCCTGCCAACAACTTCATCTTGGGCTTCTAGCCCCCAGAACTGTGAATGAATACATTTCTGTAGTGAAAGCTACCTAGTTGCAGTACTTTGTTACTGTGGCCCTAGGAAACTAATACATTCAGTAAACAGAGCAGGAGAAAAAGCAACGTTGGGACTATCCCATTAAATTCTACCACAGACTCATATTTAACTTCCAACTTTTTTATTAACCTGGAATTAGACTCCAAGTAAAATAAGAATGATCTCAGTCAACATGCTGCTACCCCTCAGCACCCACGAATGAGGAGTTTTAAGCTGCTTTGGGATTTGGCTGCCTCCCATTTGTCCAAATCATGACTTTTTTATCTCAAAAATTAGATTGAATATGGCCATGATAATGACATAAACTATAATATGGTGTTTGCTGTGGATCTTCTTCCACACAGCCTAGAATAAACTCTTTTCTCCTCATTTAATACTTCACCAAATGGGACTCCCTTCGTGGTGCCTACTCCATCTAGATAAAATAAGACTGATGAATTTTTGGGGCGCCTGGGTGGCTCAGTGGGTTAAGCGGCTGCCTTCGGCTCAGGTCATGATCCTGGAGTCCCTGGATCGAGTCCCGCATCGGGCTCCCTGCTCAGCAGGGAGTCTGCTTCTCCCTCTGACCCTCCCCCCTCTCATGCTCTCTGTCTCATTCTCTCTCTCAAATAAATAAATAAAATCTTTAAAAAAAAAAAAAAAGACTGATGAATTTTTTCCCACTCAGTTATGTTGTTTTTCTTCCTATGGATGTAATATAACTACTCAGTGAACCAATGAAATGTTCGTAGGATGTCAGTCATGCAGTTTTTCAAAGGTTCCAGAGCAGTGATTCTTCTGAGCTTTTAGGAGGTGACTGGCAGACAAACACTAAGGTGACTCCCCAGTGGGTCATGGCCTTATATAATCTCCCCCCGCCCCCTTTCAGGGAAGATGGAATCTGTTACTTGCTTCTAATAATGACATATGGCAAAGGCAAGGAGTAGTCCCTCCTGGGGTTACGTGTTTCCCCAGCATCTGAAAGTACAGCATCCCTACGAAACTTTTTGTAAGTGCAGAAGCGTTTACCTTTAACTTATATGAAAAAATTTCTGAGCATTCCCAGACCGAAAAAAATAACCTTTTTAGGTTTCCTGACCCCTTAGGACACATCTTGCTAAGGGCCGCACAAAATGGACATCCAGCACAAGTGCTCACACAGGTCAAAGCTCCGGCAGCTTGAAGCCCAGATGCAGGATGGAGTTCGTGGGGAAGCCGAGATGCAGGGTGAGTTCATGGGGAAGGAGCTGGGCGGGGCCGCTCTCGCTGCTGGGGGTGCACACTCCCTCTAACAAGGCAAAAAAACCCCTGAATACTATTCTCCCCTTTAGCGTGTGTGTGTAAAAATGGAAGTCCTCTTGGGGTCTTTTGTTTAGAGAACACAGGTACTAACGCTGGTTTTTTGTTAAAAGCAAAGCGACATAACGCAGACTTTTGACAAGTGGGGGATACCTGCACCTTACATCATGCAAGACTGTGTCACAGCAGACCAGACGAGGGGCTCTTGTTGGCCTTGAAGAAATCAGCTGCCGTGACTGAGGGGACCGCGTGGCTGGGACCATGGGAGTCTGCTGGCTGCGAGTGGACCCCACTGAGAGCTAGCAAGAAAACGGGCACCTCCATCCTTCCACCACCAAGGACTGAACTCTGGCAGCAATCCCGTAAGCTTGAAAGAGCACCCGAGCTCCAGAAAGAGCTGCAACCTGCTGACACTTGTGTGCTACCTGGTGAGACCCTGGGCAGGGGACCCAGCTCAGAGGTGGCCGGACGCCTGACCCAAGGTGACTGTAAGATACGAAAGCGTGCTGTTTTAAGCCACTGTTCATGGTAATTTGTTACGCAACAGCGAACACGGATACAGGGAAGATGTCCTTTGAGGATCTGACGAAAAAGAAGGAATCTCTAATTAGAAAAGCTCAGTAAGGCACACGTTCTGAATATAATTTCTGGGATTTGCCTAAACCCTTCAAACTCATCAATGAACCCTCAAGATGTTCCTGGATACCACGTTATGAACCTTTCTGTCTACTCAGTAAAATACACTGCAAAACTTGCTAATGTGTGGGAAACTAACAAGGTCACAGTACGTAAGCATCACCTACCTGCCCATTTCTGCAGTTTAAAATGTGACTCTAAATAATTGCTGTTTCGTTCTTAACCTGTAAGATAGAGCCATTGTTTTAATATCACATCATCTTCAACTTGTGTAGAGATAGAAAAGCACAGATTTGAAGAAAATGCGATTTCTTATTAGGAGAAAGTCTTCAACCCTGACTCTTCTAGCTTATTACAGGAACCGAAAAAATAAGTAAATAAATAAGTTAAAAAAAAAAAAGGCATGGCTTGTAGGAGGCTGGAAGTGTTTTAAGAGGACACTTTAGGAAGACAGGCTCAGTTCATTTCCCCACACAAGAGAATTTATTCAGAACTAACAGAATAACACCTGAAAGAAATTTACTTTCTAATCCAAACACCCTTTGGGGTGGTATACTGGAAAGGAAAACAAAGTGAAATTCCCATTTCCAAACCTGGATTGAAGTCCTGTTCTAGTACTTGCTACTGTGTGCCTGGGAAGGTGCTACTTAGTTCTCTGAGCCTGGGTTTTCCCAACTATAAAATGAGTTGTTTTGAGAACTGAAAAAAGAGTCATGAAAGAACCCTGCCTAGTGCCAGGCTTTAATAAGCAACAAAAACAACCACCACAGGCCTCCTGAAGGGAATTGGTTCAACTGCCCCAAAGAAGGGCAGGGAGTCCTGACCTGTGACAGGTTTATGAGGACAGTCATTCCCCTGCACTCAGGTCTCTGGGAAAAGAGGTAAGAGTGGTTGTCCCAGGGACAAAAACAGGTAAGGGGGAGCTTCTCCCGTGACAGTGCCCATCTTCCGAATCCTGATCAACAGCAAAGACAATCCAGACTTGGTCATGGACTTGGTCAGACAAAAGAAACAGGGAAACAAACATAACCCCTAACCAAACACACACACGGCGCTGACCATGCGATTACAGTAGCTCCGCAGACAGAACATCCTTCTATCCTAGTGGCTGGGGATCACATCAGCGGGAGAAAAAAGGACACCGTGGCGGGACACCATTGTTACAGAAGGAAGATGTGTTGTGGGAACAAATACGCAGCCTTTGGGCAGGAACCATATGCTACTGACCCCTCACCAGCAGGAAATAAACTGCCAAGGGCTTTACTTTAGCGGGCTGGTGTTCTCCCCGGCTGCTCCTCGGCCAGTCTTGGGACAGAGGTGCAGGGCTGGGCGCGTCCCTCTGTGTGACGCGGGGGACGGACCGAAGGCAGCAGGAATGACATTCAAAAGAGCAGAGATGGCAGCACAGGCAGCCGCTGAACAGAAGGGCATCCAGGGGAACCGAACCGGCCTTACTGGTGGAGACTGGAGAGGATGAGCTCAGGATGGCCTAGGCCCTTGGCTTTCTGGCCCGGAGTCTAATCAAAGCAGTTACTGGCTTCACGTGCCTCTGTAGGCAGGGAGCCTGCAACAGCACGGACCCGTGGCCTTCGGGAAAAGGTAAGGCAGCCGATGCCAGGAATTCACTGGCGCCCGCCCCAGAGAAAAGGGTCATGGAAACCAGTGCTTTTCCAATATGGAGTCTCTGCTGTCCTAGGAACCTAAGGTTATCACATGGTTCACTAATATGTCTATGTACCCCTCCAACTTCCCCAGGAGACCAGTGACCTCCTCCATCCAGGGACAGTGCCCCTTGCATTCTGTATCCCAGCACCCACCTGCTGAATGGGTGATTCCCTCACCCCGCCCTGTTTCTTCTTCCAACAGTCTCACATCTGCCCACACCTTCTTTTTTTTTTTTTTAAAGATTTTATTTATTTATTTGACAGAGAGAGACACAGCGAGAGAGGGAACACAAGCAGGGGGAGTGGGAGAGGGAGAAGCAGGCTTCCCGCCGAGCAGGGAGCCCGATGCGGGGCTCGATCCCAGGACCCTGGTTTCATGACCTGAGCCGAAGGCAGGCGCTTAACCAACTGAGCCACCCAGGCGCCCTGCCCACACCTTCTGCGATGAAGGCCAGGCCGTCTGAGACTGAATTCCAGTGCTGGCATTACTAGCTAAGTGACCTTGGGCAAGTCACTTCACCTGAGTGGATCATTTTCCCCCCAGTGTGGTTAACATTAGCATCTACCTTACTGGGTGTGTTTGGGACGATACGTAAAGGGCTCAGAACCAGACTTGGCACAAAGTAAGCACTACGTAAGTGTTAGTCACAGTTCTTATTATTTTGATGACTACTTTTTTAATTTATTAGTAGATGTATTGTTTCTCCTCTGTCTCCCTCACAAGGCTCCACAAAGGAAAGGATTTGTATCTGTTTTTTCACTGATAAATCCCAAGCACCATAACCTGTTCCAGGCACAATAAACATTTATTTAATGGACACATGAACTTAAGTTCTTAGATCGTTGAGGCCATGCCTTTCTCCATGTTAAACTGCAGACACATCCTGACAACATTCTGCCTTGTCTCCCAGTGTAGACGAAAGTTTTCTACTTTTTGTTGGAAATAATAGCTTCCATTTATAAAGTACTTTCACATCTATTTTCTCATTTGAGCCTCACAACAACCTTGTAATAAATCCCCATGGTGTCTACTGGAGTAGCACCTACCCAGCAGCTCTGCAAAAATATCAGGACTTGAGGCTGATGATAATGATGATAATGTCTCACACCATCTCACCTGTGCAAGGCCATTTATTACTTGATGAGGAGAAGCAAGCCTGCCTAATATTTTTGCATTGATTTACCTTGGGTGGTTATGCTGTTGCTGTTATTATTCTACTGAAAAAAAAAACAAAAGTTACTTGTTTTTATTTTTGGTCGCCCAAACTGCTATTTTAAAATATTTTTCTTTCCAGCTAGAAAAGTAGTACGTGTTTATTGTAGAAAACTTGATTAAAAAAAAACAAAAACAAGAGTGTAAAGAAGAAAATAAAAATTATCCACAACTCCATTTGGTATTAGTACTTGCTTTTTGGGACGCAATGACAGCACAGTATTACTGTATCGCAGAAGGAAATTTTAGCATGATTTCTTGGCTGCACTGGCCACACGGAATTCTGGGAGTCAAGAGAAGGCCAGGCCTGGGGCACCTGGGCGGCTCAGTCAGTTAAGCATCTGCCTTCGGCTCAGGTCACGATCCCGGGGTCCTGGGATGGAGTCCCGCATCGGGCTCCCTGCTCAGCGGAGAGCCTGCTTCTCCCTCTCCCCCGTGTGCATGAATGCTCTCAAATACATAAATAAATAAAATCTTAAAACAAAACAAAACAGAGCAGCCCAGGCCTGAGGGAAGGAGGGCCCTGGTGGGGGCTAAGGAGCCAGGGGCTTATGAGGGAGGGCAGCTGAGGATGAAGAAGAGTGCATGGGCCCAGGTTCAAGTGGCCAAGAAGGGGCAAAATGGGGATCTGATCTGCTTGCCCTTCGAAGTTCTGCTGACAAGAGTTTTGTTAGAGCAGGACGTGGGCACCTGTCGCTGAGGACTAGCAGCCCTTCAGAAGGTCCCAGCCACACGGCTACAGCCCCAGGGCCCCAGAATCCTCATATCCGGAGACAGAGCAGGTCAAGGAACAGTGTGGCTGCCCTGCGTGATGTGGCTTTCCTGCCTACCTGCTGGCGCCCACTGAGCCGGGGGCATGGGGCGGACATGCCTATGCTGCAGTCCTTCCGAGACCCGGGAGATGGTAGTAGGGGGACAGTAGGAACCGATTTCTAGGTCTGCTCAAATCGACTGGCTGGAGGGGCGGCCATTTATGGCTTCTGAGTTTACATCGGGAAGAGCTGGGCGCGGGCGCAGATGGGAGCAGGTGCCAGCAGCTGGCCAAGGGTAAAGTGCGGACTTAACTCGCACGAATCCTACCTGCCCGTAGCTTGTCATGTTTCCTAACTGTCTGGGCCAGGTCTGGCCAAAGCCACAGGGGCCGCCTCACAACAGGTGTCACGGGCACCGTATGCCTGTCATGCTAAAATCATGCTAAAATTTCCTTCTGCGAGACGGTAATATTGTGCTGTCATTGCTTCCCAATTTTTCTCTACCTAGGCCTGTTTTAGGTCTCCGACCAGCTAGAGACATGGGCCGAAACCAGAAGGTTCCCAGGAGCCAGAATCTGAAGGTCAGTTCTTTCAAAGGGCTCATCTGTAGGACGATACATGTGTCTGAAACTCACCTTCTGTTCTTCAGACACAAACTGGTCGCATACGCACACTCGTCCTGCATATAGCATTCCTGACAACCAATAGACCCCATGTGCTTTCATCAATAAAATTACTGCCTTGGCTATTACAGGAGACTATGAACTGTTGCGATCTTCTATCCTCGTTCCAATCGATATCAACCAGGACAAGGAGAAACAGGACCCTTAATTACATAACCGGGAAGCATTATATAACAGAGGTCCTGATGCAACTTTAACTGTATCCGTGCCAATGCAGGCCGAAAGAGCACATCCTTTCAGAAGTAGTACGAGCCGCCGAGAGTTGTGCAAACCATTTTTCAATATTGGTTTAAACTAATCCCACTTACTCACCATCGACAAAAGTCTCTGCTCTTCTAACCTTGCTTTCCCACAGACCTGGATGAAGCAACCCCACTGCAGGGTGACAGTCTGTTAAAGTGACAGCACCCTGGCAGTTGCAAGAGGGACCGGAGGAAAGAGACCAGCGTCGATTTCTCCGAGAAGCTGGTCTCCGATGCCTGGCACGGCAATGATAATTTCGTAAGGGCTGCTAAAGCCACTTCTGCCATTTCAAAATGGCAGGACACCGATCGCTCCTGACAGGATGCGTTTTGCACGGAGAGACTCCTGAAAGCCACACAGCATTGCTTTGTTGGAGGAAGCCAAGAAACAATAATAGTAACAACAACAACAAAAATACCACAATCCCCCGCCCCCCGCCCCATTCCTTTCATTGTGTGCTGCCAAGCAAAATGATCTCTCTTCACGTCTCCTTTATGTCTTACTGATAGAAATTACATTCCAGGGCACCCAACACAAAGGATGCTTGCACAAGCAATGTGCCTTGCAGATGACATTCCTCGGAACCTTTAGGAGAGATATTGATTTAAAGCTACCAAGATGCCGTCTATGCATTGCTACTGCCATAATGAATCTAGCCGGCATTCCATACTTGGGATTTAAAGCAACTCTGGAAAGCTGAAATCTATTGAAACAACATTAGTGGCTCTACTTCACCCTGCAGAAGGACAGGAAAGCTCTTCTGCAGCAAGGCTAAAAGTGCTACTTGGTGGTGTCTGAGGTCATATAATAGCTGCTGATTTAATAAATTCAACACTCTGCAATGCCCGGGTGGGGTTGGAGAGGAATGGTCAACCAACGAAGCTGGGAACCAGACACAATTTCCCATTCACCTGAAGCTGGGAGTGGATTTGCTTTTCCATGACACATAGTAAAACTAAATATCCACGGGACTTTTTAAAAAGTCACATAAACTTATTCTTTCAAATCCAAGGCCAACATGTTCCCCTTTTTTGCTTTTTCTTTTTTTTTTAAAATCCCTATGCTTTTTCTCTCCGAGTAAATACAGAATAGTCTAAAGACCTAAGTTAAAATTCTGTGCCCCAAAGAAAACTTTCAGAAGCCAGGATCACAGCCTTTGGAGTCCCTCTAAATCTTAAAGGGGGTGTGAGATTTAAGATGTGAACTCAAGTCCTGACTTGGCTTCTAGCAGAGTGACCTTGGGCGGGTCACAGGATGCTTCCCAGGGCAGTTTATCATCTGTCACGAGGAGTTGGAGTCAATGAACTCTGAAGTCCCTTGCCCTTAAACCCTGTGATTCCAGTCTAGCTCCAATTCTCTAAGAGGAACCACATCCCAGTCGGCTGGGCCTGGAGAGTCCCTGGAGGAATGGAGTCGGAAAGCGGATCATCCCTGCTCATCCCTGCTTGCCCTCCTCCCCTATAGATCCCAGAGACCTCAGACGACCGGCCAGACAACCAAGGTGCCCCTCTGATGACCAGATTCCCCCGCAAAGACCACCTATTAGCCACCGATGTGACCTCAACTGGCAGAACTGAACTTTCCCGACTCACCAAGGTCATCTGAGTAGAGACCCAGCCGAATTAGCCTGGTACACGGCTGAGGACAAACTGTTAGCTCCTAGGGCTGCCAGAACAATCCCGGGTCTTCCTTGGCTCGCAGCTGCACTGCTCCCATCTCTGCCTCCATCACCCCATGGAGCTCTTCCTGTGTGTGTCTGTGTCCGAATGCCCCACTTCTAATAAGGACACCAGTCCCACTGATCAGGGCCCATGAATGGCTGCATCTTGGTTACAAGATGAAAACTGATTATGGCTCCAAACTTAGGTCACATTCCAAAGTATTGGGGGTTGGGTGGGTGAGGACTTCAGCATATCTTTTTTAGAGGGGGCAAAATTCAACCCACAGCACTAGCTAATCACATGTGGAAAACTAAACCAAAGAGCACAAATGCGTAAGGGGATGACCAAAGTCCACTTGAGGTACCATGGAAAGAAAAATGTAAGTAGAAAGGCATTATAGTTCTAGTGGTCATACGGGGAAAAGATACTTCTTTTCAATGTCTGGACAGATGAGAGCAGGCGAGGAAAGCAGAGTTCTCTGCCCGATGGCGCCCTACGTGCTCCTGGTGCCATGTTTCCGGAACACGCCCATGTTTCCCCTCTGGGCCCACAGAGTCCCCAAGGCCAGCAGGGCCACTCCTACCCTCGCTGCGGAAACCCTCCCAGCTCTTAAAGCTCCAGCTCAAATTTCACCAGTGAGAAGCCAAGTCACCTGCATCCAGCCTATGACGCTGTTTTGTCTATTTCTTGGTGACAGTTGGACTATGGTCATTGGTACCCTCTCTGCCTACCACTCCTGTAGAGCAGGGGTTATTTCTTACTCAATCACTGTACCCACAGTAGGTGCTTGCAAATATTTGCTAAAGTAAACCAGCAAGAAGATAAGAGGAGACTGGAAATAAATGCCTCCTGTTTTGAAAACTTCACCATGGAGAAGAGACCTTTGGAACCAGAGGCTGTCAGAACCTGTGGCCTATCGATTCCCTCACTGAATCTCTGTAACCTCTACTCTTGGGCCTATTTCTTGGAAATCATAAGAAAGGCCAAAAGACAGCTAACCACTTAAAGTAAAGAACGGGAGTATGCCCACATGACGGGCTTATGCCAACACTACCGGGCATCAGCAGCTCATGGACCCCATCAGCTACCACAACCTTGGAAGTTTCCATCAAGGGCTGACCCTCGAGCCCCAGCACTTGAGCATTTGGAACTGCAGCACGTTCAGCTGGAAGGGGTCTTAGAGATCATGGAAGGCAGAAAAATACCCCTTCCCCAAAGATGTTGACATCCCAATCTCCAGAATGTGTGACTGTGTTAGGTTACAGAGCATGGGAAAACCCAAGTCCTGGATGGAGGTGGTAGAATTCTTCTGGATTATCTGGGGGGGCCCAACGTAATCATAAAGGTCCTTATGAGTGAAAAAGTGATTTCATGGAAGAAAAACCTGATCAACTCTTTTGTCTCTGAAGTTGGAAGAAGGGGCTCTAAGCCAAGGCATGTAGGTAGCCTCTAGAAGCTGGAAAAGGTAAGAAAATGGATTCTCCCGGGATGCCTGGGTGGCTCAGTCGGTTGGGCAGCTGCCTTCGGCCCAGGTCATGATCCCGGGGTCCTGGGATCGAGTCCCGCATCGGGCTCCTTGCTCGGTGGGGAGCCTGCTTCTCCCTCTCTCTCCCTCTGCTTGTGCTCTCTCTGTCAAATAAATAAAATCTTTAAAAAAAAAAAGAAAAAGAAAAAGAAAATGGATTCTCCCCTAGAGCCTCCACAAGGCACACCCTAAAATCCCTTGATTTTAGCCCCATTAGACCCATTTTGGACTTCTGACACTCAGAACTGTAAGATAATAAATTTGTATTGTTTTAAACCACTAAGTTTGCAACACTTCATTATACTAGCCAAGGGAAACCCCTACAGGGATCAGTTACTCCTTCAGATGGGGAAACCGAAGCCCAGGTAGGCCGAGAAGTAGTTTGTCTAAGGGTACACAGCTAAGGAGCAACAGAAGTAACCCATGGCTGGGTACATGGCTCTGGGTGGAGCAGGGAAACACACCCCTAGTGGCTCATCTGCAAACTGTCCTTACTCAAAGTCTGGTCCCAGTCACAGGCTGACTGAACTTGGGGGCTGGAAGGAGCCTTTGACAGTAGTGGCCGACTCTTCTACCAGTGAGGATTCTGGTGCCTTGGAGAGGGCCAGTGTCTTTCCAAGGGGTCACATGAGGTAACGGTAAGCAAGAAGCAGGGAGCTTCCTGGTAATTTGTCCCCAGTTTGCACATGCTGATTAGAAGCTGAGCCTTTAGTTATCCTGATGGGTTGGCCTACTGCCCCCACCTCCTAAGACTTAAAAGTGCTCTAGCCCTGGGGACACCTGCAGCCACTGGTCTTCTGGTCTGCTAGGCTCACTGGGCATGCCTGAGTTCCAAGCCTTTACAAAGTTCTACGTTCTGGAAAATTACACCTTTTGCCTGCCAGACACCGCACCCTGGCTCCTGGAGCTGACCTAGGGCTATTCTAGGCAGGTAGACCCCAGCATTCATCAGCTCTTTTAGTGCAGAAAGAAATTCTCATTGACACTGAGAACCCATCTCCTCTACCAGTCATCTTTATTTGTCTACAACAGAAGACAAACTGCCCTCCTGGCTGAAGTTTCAGACCCCTTCTGGCACACAACCCGGAAAGGCACCACAGAGCCTGCAGCCATGCCCAGAGCACCTTTCTGTAAATACCTGGTTTTACCAAGAGCTTTCAGGTGACACAATTTAAATGAATGCTCTGGGCGCAGCAGCAGATAGAAGTTCCACTCAAAGTTCTCTATCTGGGTGCGCTGCTCCAATGTCTAATTGTTCCTAATGCTCTGGTGACTTTAACAGAGTCTTTCTTCTACTGGGAAGTTCAGGAAGTGATGGTGAGGAGCTGATGTGGTTATGCCTTTCTGCACAGCCCAAATCTCTTTATTCAGCTTCTTTTAGAATCGCGCAAGTCAAACCATGGTCGCTTGGTAGCATTTTTTATTCATCAGGATCTGAACTCAGGATTTTCTGTTCTGCTGGTAGCAAATTATGCATCTGCTTGAACAGTATACCCAAAACCCGACCATCTGAAGGGACTTCTACTTCCAGGAAAATGGGATAGATGTACTTTCGCCTATTCTTCCCACCGATGCAAGTACAAACACTTGAACATTAAATATAAGGCAAACATAAGAGGATTCTGAAAGGTAGTGAGAAGAAATATGACCCACTAAGGGCAAACTACAGCCCAATAGCCCTTATGAATACAGGCATAAAAACCCTTAACAAAATATTAGCAAATATAATTCAGGAATATATAAATGGAATTACACACCATGAGTAAGTGGGGTTTATTTCAGGGATGCAAGGCTGGTTCAATATTTGAAAATCAGTGTAATCCGCCATTATCAACAGGCTACAGAAAAGAAACTACATGATCATATCAACTGATGTAGAAAAGGCATACGAAAAATCCAACATCTAATCTTAATGATAAAAATGCTCACCAAACTAGGAAGAGAATTACTCAACTTATCAAAGAGCACCTACAAAAAACCCTACAGCTAACATTATGCTTAACGGAAAAAAGACTGAATGCTTTCTCCCTAGGACTGGGAACAATTAAGGATGTCTCATCTCACCACTCTTATTTAACAGTGCTGGAAGTTCTAGCTGGTATAATAAGGCAAGAAAATGAAATAAAAGGCATACAGATCAAAAGAGAAGAAATAAAACTCGCTCTATTTGCATTTGCAGACTGTCTATACAAAAAATCCCAAGGAAGCTACAAACAAAACAAAACAAAAAAAACCCAAATCCTCATAGAATTAATAAGTGCATTCAGCAAGGGCTCAGGATACAAAGTAAACATACAAAATCCATTGTATTCCTATATGCTAACAATGAACAAGTAGATACAAAAAGTTTTTCAAATGACATTTACAACTGCTCAAGAAATATGAAATACACGTATAGGACTTGTATGCTGAAAACTACAAAATCCTAAAGAAAGAAATCAAAGGAGATCTAAATAAATGGAGAGGCATATCATGTTCATGGATTAGAAGACTGAATAAAAATACCATTTGTCCCCAGATTAATACACAAATTGAATGCAATTTCTATCAAAATCCCAGCGAGACTTTTTTGTAGATACAGATGAGACCATATATACACAGCACTATAGTTTTGCAAGATGTTACCACTGGGAGAAACTGAGTAAAGGTACAACAGGATCTCTATTATTTCTTACAGCTGCATGTTAATCTACAATTATCTCAAAAGGTTAATTAAAAAACAAAAACTGCTCTTTGTGGCATCATTCTCAGCAATCAGACTGTTGACATTCCAGAAAATGTTGACATCACTCTGAAGCGACACACAATTATTTTGAAGGCCCCCAGAGGAACCCTGCTGAGAGACTTCCTATCAGTGTAGAACTCAGTCTCCTTGTAAAGAAAAAGAAGAGGCTCCCATTGACAAATGGTGGAGAAATGGAAAGAAACTGGCTACTGTGTGCGTTATCTGTGTCGTGTACAGAACACGATCAAGGGCATTATACTGTGCTTCTGTTACAAGATGACGTCTCGGTAGGCTCCCTTCCCCGTCAATGGCATTATTCAGGAGAATGGGTCTCTTGTTGAAATCCAAAATTGCTTGGGCAAAAAATACACGCCTAGGGTTTGGATGAGGCCAGGTGTTGCTTGTTCAAGATCTCAAGCCTGGAAAGATGAGTTCATTCTTGAAGGAAATGACACTGAACTCGCATGAAATTCGGCTGCTTGGATTCAACAAGCCATACCAGTTAAAACAAGGTTCTTCAGAAAATCTGGGGATGGTACCTAAGTCTCTGAAAATTGACCAGTTCAACAGGCTACTGAATAAGACCTAAGTTGTATAGCTAAAGAAAGAACAAGATGCCAGATGATTCTTCAGAACTCTGTGATATTTTATTTTATTTATTTATTTATTTTTAAAGATTTTATTTATTTATTCATGAGAGACAGAGAGAGAGAGAGAGAGGCAGAGGGAGAAGCAGGCTCCCCGCCGAGCAGGGAGCCCGATGCGGGACTCGATCCCAGAACCCTGGGACCGTGACCCGAGCCGAAGGCAGAAGCTTAACCATCTGAGCCACCCAGGCGCCCAAGACCTCTGTGATATTTTAAAGATGCAATAAGGGGTGCCTGGGTGGCTCCGTCGGTTAAGCATCTGACTCTTGATTTCAGCTCAGGTCGTGATCTCAGTGTCCTGAGACGGAGTCCCATGCGGGGCTCTGCACTGAGCATGGAGCCTGCTTATGATTTTCTCTCTCCTCCCTCTGCCTCTTCCCTCCCCGCTCTCTCTCTCTCTCTTTAAAAAAAAAAAAAGGCAATAAAAGCCCTGTATTGATTTGGGAATACTCCCCTAAAAAACAAACAAAAACCAAAACCTGACCCCTTCTTCAAGCAGTGTTTTCTTCTCATATTGAGAAGAACTGCCAAAACACTAGATAGGATTAGTAAAGCAGGACCTTGATTACTCTATTCCTTTACCCTGCTTTATAATTTTTGTAGCACTCATAACTGTATGACATTACTTTATATCACTTCACATCACTGTGTCTGGCTGTCTGTCTGTCTGTCTGTCCTGTCGGTCTGCCTTGCTTCTCCCACTGAAATGGAAGTTCCACATGAGCAGGGCTTCCACCTTGGTCTCACTCTAGCACATTAGAGGCTCTAGAAAAAGATGCCAAATTAGTATGGGGGGACTCAATCATGTGCCTTCTTAGAGTATTTCCAACTGCCTACCTTCCCCCAAATCCTTTCCCCTCTAAGGAGTTGCCCCCTTCAGCTTTATCCAACAGTAGGATTCTGACTCCAGTTTTGATGAACCCTTAGTCTTTAGCTCTGTTCTATAGACCTTTCCAACCAAGTCCCTATGCCTCCACCTTCCTAGCACCAGAGAACTCAACCCTGGCAATCATTCCCAGGGGTCAATTTCAAGGTAGGGTGCTGGAACCTCCCTTTGAGGAATGTGGCTTCAGGCAGTATCAAGAGTCACTCTGTTTACCTGGTCCCTACAGCAAGAACATGTCCCTTAATCCCAGCCCTGTTTCTTGATTGGATCAATTTGATGTATCTCTAATTTAATTTGCACACAGACCCTTGGGATGTCTGGAACTAATCTGATAATCTTTAAATTATTATGTTTTCCAAGTATGTCTCAGCTGCCAATATCACATAGGGGGACTTTAATGTGAAATAATAACTTTGATTGCCAGTGGCTTCTAACTTCTTACCATAGTCCTCATTATGACAGTGCTGGGAAAGGTCAAGTGTTCAGCAGCCTGGGGGACACATACTCATTGCCACCAGCCAGACAGTGGCTTTAGTGGTCAGCTGGACAGATCATCCCTCAGTTACACACAGAACCACAGGATACTTTATTTTTGTCTGTTTTATTCAGAGATATATCCCAAGCACCTAGCGCACAGTGGATGCTCAGTAAGTGGCTGTGGATTGAGTGAATAAACCAAAATTTTGGGTCTTTTAAGTTAGAGTACAGTGGCATGTCTGAGCTTAAAAGCTGATAATGAAGATCAGTAACATAGCATTCACTCAACTATATCCAGAGTGCACATGAAATGTATTAATTTCTAAATGGCTTGGGGGGGGGGCAGTTGTAAATTAAAATTCTTGCTATTGGAAGAATTCTAGCTTACTACCCTTGCTGCCACAGGAATGACAAATAGACAACATAATTACAGACTGTCAGTAATTAATATACACTCAGCTACAGCAAACACGAAAATTTAAAATGAACAATTATATACTAAAAAAGAGACTGCGAATGATCAACTGGGGGATGAGGCAGAAATCTATGAATGAGATGGTGTTAAACAGTCAGACGTAACTCACTCCGGTTTCCTCCTCCCTAAGAGCGTTTCCAGCCAGGCCCAGTGAATGTTTCCTGTTAAGCCAGCGGAACCAGAAAGCTGAATTGGTATCTCTAAGCAGGCAATTTTCCTAGTTGTAAATAACCAGCAGCTCTGTGGGAATCAATTAGGGGGCTCCCATCTCTTCTCTGGGAGTCTTATTTCAGTCCATCCATCTTCCTTTGTTAATTTTGTAAATTGGGTTTTAGGGATGCAGAGAGAAAGTGTTTTTTTTTTTTTGGTCCCTCAGACTTCTTGGGGGTAGAGGAAGGATGGGGAGGAGAGTTTTTACATCTTTCCCACTTAGAGTTCAAGAAGAATACTTTCAGGTCACACTCCTTTCTCCAGGCCAGAAAACTGGTTGGCCATTTTGTACCGTGATTACTACAGAGGCACAACACATCCGGGAAAATGCTAGAGTCACCGATGAAGTGGACGTAGGTACAAGTAAGTGCTTATTGCAGAGATGAACATGGTTTGCAGACCACACTGCATCTTCGGGAAGAGGTTCATGAAGTCCAAGTCCAATGTTACATGGCTGCCTCCTGGCCCCGGTTGTCATTCATTTGATTTATGGTGATGATAACAGTGACGATCATGACAATGATACTAATACTAGAAGCTACCGATTATTGAAAACCCATCATATCCTAAGTACTTTAAATATCTTATTTCTTTATTTCTATTGCTCAACAGCCTTCAACAGGGGTACTATTATTCCCATTTTACAGATGAGGAAACTGAGGTCCAGAAAGGTTCACGTGGCTCCTAAATTCTGGAGCCAAGACAATTTGAACCCAGGCCAATGTCTAGAGGACTAGCTGACCTCCAAAATAATCCTGTCCCATGATGCTATGTTCTCTCTTTCGTTCACCTAGGAAATACTAGTCAAGCCGAACTTTGTGTGGTGTAGACATGCCGCTTTACTAAAGTCAAGGCCGAGTCTGAGGTTCGTCGAGGAACTTGGCATGAGCCCACCTCAACAACACTGGGGAGGAAAGAGGGACCAGGTAAACCACACTGGCCTCCATAGCCAGTGCCAGGCCTTTTCCTGGGTACCCTGATTTCTTGGCAAACATCCATCTCTCTCCAAACTGAAACAGTCCTATTCACAGAACTGACTGGCCCCTGGATCATTATCTCTTTGGAAAAATGAGGTGAAGTAAGAAAAAGACTCAAAAGGAAAACAAATGAGCTGAGGGCATGAGCAGGAGATATACACAAACAGAAATACAAGTGGCTTTGGACCTCACTCAATTAAGGAAATGAGTAACAACAAAAAGTCACTTTGCAACACTGTTGAATGTATACTTCCAGGGGCTGCTTTCATCTAGGGGTGCATCCATACAGTGAAATACTCTAGAGCCCATAAAAAAGACAGCTCTAGGGGCGCCTGGGTGGCTCAGTCGGTTAGGTGGCTGCCTTCAGCTCGGGTCGTGATCCTGGGGTCTTGGGATGGAGCCCACGTCCGGCTCCCTGCTCAGCGGGGAGTCTGCTTCTCCCTCTCCATCTGCCTGCCACTCTGCCTACTTGCCCTCTCTTTCTGTCAGATGGAGAAATAAAATCTTAAAAAAAAAAACAACTCTTAAAAAAAAAAAGACAGCTCTATATGCACCGATATAGAACAATCTTCATGATCAGAGTAACATGGATGGCACGTGCCCGTCTGCACAGATGCACGCACACGCTCAGGTGTGTAAAGGCATCAGTCATCAAATGACCCCTAAGACCCCAGTCATGTCGGTTACCTTTGAGGACGGGGGTTGGGGAGCTGTATTTCTTCGACAGGAGAATGACTTACCTTTCATTATACAGTAGCCCCTCCCTCTGATTTATCTATGGTTTCAGTTACCCACGAGTCAACTGTGGTCCCAGAGCAGATGATCTTCTTTCTGACATATAATCAGAACGTCAAGAGGAGCCTAATGCCATGTCACTCACTTTACTTCGCCTCATCCCGGGGGCACGTTATCATCCCACCTCACTTCAAGAAGGATGAGTACAGTAAGATATTTCGAGAAAGGGAGACCACAGTCATGTAACTTTTATGACAGTATATTGTTATAACTGTTCTATTTTATTATTATTATTATTGTTAATCTTACTGTGCCTAATTTATAAATTAAACTTTAAAATAGGGATGTGCATAGAGGGGAAAAACATAGTCTCTATAGGGCGTGGTGCTATCTGTAGTTTCTGGCAGCCCCTGGGGATCCTAGAACAGACCCTCCGCAGATAAGAGTGGACTACTATATATCTTTATTTACTTTATTATTTTTTTCAAAACAACATACTGGAAAGAAAAGGAAAAGGAGCCTGAGTGGGGCGGTGGGCAGGCACTTGCCTGGGCCCCTACAGATGGTCAGAGGTAGGGCTGGGCCTGGTTCCCAGGGTTCTGACTCTCAGCCCTGACCTCTTTCGGCTGAGCAGCATCTTACAGACACAGTTTGATTTTCTGCGCCTCACTCAGTCTTTGCCACCAGTGATCACTCTCGGAGAAATCGCACCCTTCTCCCTGGCGCCATGATTTTGTTAGTTAGCACTGAGTCAGACCGAACCTCCATGTTCCAATTAGTGTCATCCCCCATATCATGGACACTGGCACCTTTGGAGTGACAAGAGGGGATGACATGTGGCTAGGCCAAACAGAACTTTCCCTGTGACAGTCTGCCTACGGTGAAACAGCTGCTTAACTCCTCAATGCCTCATGGCTTGAGGTCCAACCAAAACGTTTAGATGGATTCTAGGTTTCTGTATAGAAAGTTCTTGCCAAGCTTAAATCCTCATCACGCGCACAAATATCACTCAGTATGTGGGTTACTCCCAGGAGATTTTCCACTTCGGGCCCACATCTACCTAGCCACCTCCCTGTTCACTACCTACTGTTCTCCCACGAAGCGGCCACTGTGAGCTCACGGAAGTGCAACCCCAGCCCAGGACAGTGGCTGGAGCAGACAGCCCTGGGCTCTGCATTCCGGCTGTAGGACATCAGGTGATACACTCTGCCTTCCAACCTCAGCTTCCTTATCTATAAAGCGGAGACATCGGTACCTAAGGAAAGAATCAGAAAGTCTGCTGGTTCTGTGGATAGGGCAACTGGAGTTATTCATTCATACTACGGATTCCTTTCGTTCAGCTAAGCAACAGGCCGCTGACTGTAGATCACTTTCTTCAGAATGCCATGGTGTTGCCGTCAGAGTGGACACCGGGAGATAGGACAGAGAAAGAAGGAGAGAAAAGGCCCAGGCGCTGCCACACTCTTGGCAGCCTTCTGCTTCCCAGTCCTGCTGACTCCCGCCAAAATGCCTGTCGTCGGGGTCCTCCGAGACCCTCAGTTCTGCCTCTGGTAGCTTTCTCCTGATACGGATTTCTTCTTAAATTCGTCACTTTCTGTGACTTGCACCCAAAAGAAGCCTAAAATATTCCTAATCCCAATTTCCTAAGTCCCAATCAGCATTTGCGAATGGCCTGCAGATGGCACTTTCCATTCTGAGACAAAGACTTCTTTAAAAAAATGCCGAATTTGTGGCATCACCTTTATTTTGCCTGATTGCATTACGCAAACAGAAAGAGCTATGAATAATAATAATAATAAAGATACCATTACGGTAAAATATTTGACACTCACAAGATTAAAAGCTGAATACAACAATCTTCTCATAATCATCTCGGGATGCACAGCACTTAATCAACAATTACGCTGGGAAAATGCCCGAGAACGGATGCTTAAGTACCAGGAAAAACCAAAGGAGAGAGTCGGGAAGTCAATGCCAGGGGAGAGGGCAATGTATCCAATCTAAATACTGCATGTGTTATTTTAAGAGTTCTACATTTTCCTATCAATGCTATGCATAAAAAAGAATAAAAACCATCCAAGAATACATACCCTGCCCCAAAACACTCTAGCAAAGGAGCTATTTTTAAAAACCATGTCAAGGGGCGCCTGGGTGGCTCAGTTGGTTAAGCAACTGCCTTCAGCTCAGGTCGTGATCCTGGAGTCCCGGGATCGAGTCCCACATCGGGCTCCCCGCTCAGTGGGGAGTCTGCTTCTCCCTCTGACCCTCTCCCCTCTCATGCTCTCTCTCACTCTCTCTCTCTCAAATAAATAAATAAAATCTTAAAAAAAAAAAAAAAACACCTACATTTGAGATTTAAAAAAATAATAATAATAAAAAATAAAAAAATAAAAACCATGTCAAGTATTCACAGAATGGTGGCACAGTCCATTAATCGGGGTGCTTGTTTTGTTTTCCTCTTAAACAACTTTATTGGGGTGTAATTTACACTTTCTGTATGTTAAGATGTTTCTTCAACCAGTCTTGCCCCCTGCTGGGAGAGGGACGTGAAGGGGCCCCAGCTGGAAGGACCTGGTGGGGTCACAGAGCTGGGTGAGGTCAACTCAAGGGAGGTGACAAATCCCCCCTCTCAGCACGTTGGGGGCTCACCTCTCCCAAGAGCCTGCCAAGTGACTGTGAGGTGGTAGGTATGCATTTTCTTATCTAGAACATAAAGAAAAAAAAAGGGAAAGGAAAGAAAAGCTGAGACGCCAGGTCAAAATATCTCATGCCCAAGAGGAAGCATCTGAGTAGCCTTGGGAAATGAGTGGCCATTTACAATGCCCACAATCTCTTGACTGACTAAGTCAGATTTCTACAACAAGGGTTTTATTTTTAATGTTCTTTTTAAAGCGCTGATTCTTCACTCAGGATGCATACAATGCAAGCAGCACAAATATCCGCACTGTATTATAAATAGCCTCTTTTAAGGAGGGCTGGGAGTATGGCAACATCTTTTAACCTAGATATACTTCTGACAACCCGTGTATGTTCTTTCATAACCTCTCCGCATCAGCCTCGTTGTGTTGTGAGAATACCTCCTCAGTGGCTACAACCAGAGGGGATGAGGCCATATTATGACTTCATGAACACATAACAGTGCTGCCCTTTTCTTTTCTGAGAGAAGGCTTATTCTCCTTCTCCTAGAGGTAAATACAGTAAATCTGACATCACAAAATACAACTGAAGGAGCAAATGATCAATGTCAAGCACAATGAAGTGCTTCAAAGAATTACCTCAACAGCCCTCTTTTTGCCATTTTCCATGACCCGTGGAGGTGAGGGAGCGCCACGAATGGGCACCTGGCAACTGGGAGAGAAGGATCTAAACATAGCCGAGCCTGCGTTGCTTCTGCCAATGGTACCACGTGAGCTCTCCCTCCGGGATGCATCAGTTCACATCAGGGCTCCCCTAAGCTCCATCTCGCAGGAGAATGAAAACAATAAAAAGCTATATTTGGTCC
Organism: Leptonychotes weddellii; assembly: GCF_054177405.1. Lineage (NCBI taxonomy): Eukaryota > Metazoa > Chordata > Mammalia > Carnivora > Phocidae > Leptonychotes > Leptonychotes weddellii. The sequence continues at coordinate 12,584,033 of NC_138377.1, read as the reverse complement.
TGGCTACACAAGAAAATCTCTTTGCACTGATGCTGACAGAGATGATCAGATGAGTTACAACCGCCCCTCCTCCAAAACCCAACTCATAGTCAACTAGTAGAGACATGCAGTTAATCTTAACACTAGGTATCCTGAAATGCTTTTTATACAGAATCGAGGCAAAATCACCCTGAGAAACCATGCGAAATGAAACCAAGCCTCTGCAAAAGGTGAAATGTTTTCTTAGACGTAAATACATTACACTTCTAGTGTCCTTTCCTGACCTTAAGCTTGCCATTATAATATAAATGCAGCCCAAGGTGAGTTCCCTATACAATCCAGGAGTCCTCCAATATTTTCCCTTTTCTAACCCCTACCTAGAGATGTCATCTACAAGTCCTTCCACTGTATCTCCGGTAGGCAAAGAGACGCAGGAATCTGCCTATGGCCAAATATGTTCAGAGTTCACCTACCAACTGTCATGCAAACCTTACAATGTGTGAAGGGTATGAAAAGGCAAAGCTATCAGACTTTTTTTTAGGTCTGCTATCTGATTTCCCATAGGCTCTGGGCATGTGCTAATATGTAAGCTGATGGAGATAGACAAAAAGAAATTTGCCCTTCAGGATAAGATGTGTATGTAAGAATTTTACTTCAAAGGAGACTGTAAAGAAAACCCACTTACCTTGTCTTCTTATAGCTACAAGAATGAAGATTCCCCAGACTTAGCTTTCTTCTTAAGATTAGAGAGAGGGGAAGCACACAAGGAGCTGAGACCAGGGTATGTGAAATCTCCATTATCCTTCATACATGTATAAAAATGTACCCGAACGGTTCCTGGAGAAGGCTTTCAGCGTGGATGGTCAATGCTGAAGGCAGAGAGGCCCTGCTGAATCATGTGCGTCCAACTTCCTGACTTCATTTGGCACCTCGCGTGTTCATTTCCTTCAACTCCTATTAACCAAGCACCTACCACATGTCAAGGAGTGTTCTAAATGCTGGGCATATAGCAACAGATGGAAAAAGAAAAGGCCCTGCCTTTAGCCGCTGACATTCTTGGGGTGTGATAAGAAGACAGGAAATAACAAAGACGTGTAGTGTCAGGTAGTTGAAGTGCTATGGAATCCAAAGTAGGTGCCGCTAAAATGATTTTTACAGAAGGGCAAACCGAAGCTTCACATCGCAAAGTTAGTTTCAGGGCATCAGCAGAGATGGATCACCTAAGTTGAAAACACTAATAAAGGCAAAGGAAAAAAAAAATCAAGTATAATGAACACATCCTAGTTTTTGGAAGCATATGCAGAAGACACACAGGTGGGCACCGAGCAGAGTTCCTTCTGCCTTCCATCCTTATGAAGCCACACTGATGTACTGACCAAGAGCTGACAATCCTCTTTCACCCTGAAACTTGAAATATCAAGAAAGTGTGTCTGGGCAGAAAATATCCGAGGGCAAGAAATGTTTTCTTTGTTCGAAAGCGAAAAACAACATTTGCTGTAGGTTTCTCATTTCAAAATTTCTTGGCCTTTTAGTCCTTCAAAAAGGCACTGGAAGGAACAAAAGATGGAAAGAAACAGGTGCTTGGTTTCTCCTGTCTCCTTCTCTTTAACTGGATGGATCTTTCTTGCTGTACACATCCCCCCGTCCCCCATTTGGAAACCCTCAGCCTCAGGGTTATAAACCACTTGTGCGATAAAGTAAAGGAGAAGGCTGTTCCATCCACCAGGGCCCTCATTTGGAAAAACGGTTCAGTGTGAAAGAAGACATTTCCAGGTAAAAGAGACATACAAGAATGCTTCAAAATTCCCACTTCTCTTTACTTCTCCAAAACAGTGGAGCTTTTCCCTGTGAGTGCTCTGTCAACTAAACAGAGGACACCAGCAGGGAAAGGCGGGTCCACGAGCCACACTGCAAGCAGGAGGGGCCCAGAACCCCACCTGCCCGATCCCACATACCCCACTTGCTGGAGGCCCACAAGATGCCCCGAGAGCTATGCGAGGCTTGTGGAAAACCGCCTGCTTTCACCTGTCGAGGAACAGATTGAAGTATGAAATCTACTCTACCCCTAGGAATAAAATGAAAACTTCCTTAACTATAGAAATCATTTTGATTTGAAGTCAAATGAAAAGGCAAAAACTTCAATTAAGTAAATCTCAAGAGCCAATGATCCAGGAAACGGGTGAATTTTTTAAAAAGCCATTCTAATGGTTTAACAGCTTATTCAAGTGGTCTACTTTAAAATGCCAGGAATTCAACCTCTTGATTTAAGAGCTCTGGAATTCAAGTGCTTCAAATTGAGAAAATAATACACAAGTAAATGGTCATAATTTCTTCTTTGTGCATCCTGGTATTATATCCTCCCGCTCTAGCGCTCTGTGCACAGTTACCTTCCCGGAATGGCCCGGATCGCTCTCACGGGAAAGCAGAAGCAAGTACAAACACCACCGTTCTTAAATACCAAACATCATTCCTCAGTGGAAATTATAAAGCTCTTGCCTTAAAATTACAAACAAGGGATAAAATAAATATTTCAGGGGCTCATTCAAATGAGCCTCTCGAGAGCCTGGACTCAACAGATAGGCGGTACTTTCAAAAGCCTGCCAAAAGTGGAGAGGAATGTTCTGAAAATTCCTGTGGACCCACATGGTATATTTATAGGACACCTGTAGCAGCCAAGGCCCTGCTGCTGTCCTCCCTAGCTCTTCTCCACCCTCCTTTGCCAAGCCCCTTTCCCCTTTCGTCTTGTTCTCTTGTGATCCCAGCCACCGAGATCCTCAGCTAAGTAGCTCCTGAAACAGTCACTGCCAGGTAAGCAGAATTTATTTACAAGCATCACAGCCTTTGAAATGCGGGGAGGACGACTCAACAGCGCAGACACTGCCATCCTCCAAACTCCCTTCACTATGGATCTGTCCAAACAGATGTTTTAGTCTAGCAATGAAACAATAATGTCCCAGTGTTTCATGTAGACACAGTCGTCTGTAAGTGGGATAACTGCTACACCATTCATCTGAAAGCATTCAGCAAATACCTACTGTCCACCAGGGACTGTGGCTGTAGAGGAAAATCTTGGTCCCTGCTCGTAAGATGTTTGGGAGAGACAGATACAAATGCAGTGATGGTACGATGCTATGCAAGACGCTCTGCCATGGGAACTTGGATCAAATCCTCTGGCCTCGGAGAAGGGACAAACTAACTCAGAAGGCAGCAAACAGCCCATGGGCCAAATTTGTTTCTGCCGGGTCAGCCTATAAGCCAATAATGGTTTGTGTATATTTTTAATTATTGAAAAAAAATTTTAACGTTTTGTGACCCATGCATATTACATGAAATTCAAATTTTGGTGCCCATAAACAAAAAAGCTCTAACTCTCGTTTACCAAGAGACAGTGATGGAACAATTTTGAGAGAATCCACAAAAAAACATCTGTCAGTCATCACAGAAAGCAGCCCTTTGGCACCTCCCAGACCAACTCCCACATTTTACAGATGAGGACTGCACCCCGAGAAACCACATGACTCTGCCAGGACCATGTGGGAGGGCACGGTGGGTAAGAAAATGCTTCTGCTGTCCCCAGACTAATACAGGTTCCATCTCGCTGACTAGAAAACAAAAACAAAAGATCCTTACTGAGAAGTATCTGAAGAAAAAAAGATTAGGATTCAAAAGTGCTAGATTTATGTTTCTTCCAACAAAACAGCCTCACTGGAGAACTCACTGCTTCCTCCTCATCGGGCTTCAGTCCTCTTCCCACCACACCCCGCACTTCCCAGAAGCCTCCTGCAGCCCCGTGGCACGGGGTGAAGCCCGCACCCTGCAGTGCATCCTAGGCTACCTGCCCTCACTCACAAAACTGCCCCTCCTCCTGTGACCCTTTCCCGAGTCTGATCCCAGGTCCCTCATTCAAGTGCCTCTGGCCTCCAAGCTTTCCAAGGCCTGTGAGGACATGAGACCTGAAAACTGAAATTCATGCCAAAAGCATCTTGAAATTTTGACATAAATGCTCACCTAAATGTTTATAATAACACTAACCATCAAGAGTAAATCAACTCAACTCTTACACATGATGACGTGTATACAACCCTCTATGTGGGAGGTGGGTTTACTATGATATGGAGTGGGGCCTCCAAATACTGCGTGCTCAGAGCTAACGTGCTAACTTAAGATATCCTTCTGTATCAAGATCCCACTCAATTGCCAAGTGTTCTTTTAAAAATTTTTTTAAAGATTTTTTATTTATTCATTTGAGAGAGAGAGCACAAGGGGGGTGGTGGCAAGGGGAAGGCCAGAAGGACAGGGAGAAGCAGAATCCCCACTAAGCAGGGAGCCCGATGTGGGGCTCAATCCCAGGACCCCGGGATCATGACCTGAACAGAAGGCAGACGCTTAACCGACTGAGCCACTCAGGCGCCCCTCAACTGCCAAGTCTTTTATGAAATATTTCTTCATTTTTATTTTTATTTATTTATTTTTTTTTTAAAAGATTTTATTTATTTATTTGAGAGAGAGAATGAGAAACAGAGAGCACGAGAGGGAAGAAGGTCAGAGGGAGAAGCAGACTCCCCGCCGAGCAGGGAGCCCGATGCGGGACTCGATCCCGGGACTCCAGGATCATGACCTGAGCCGAAGGCAGTCGCTTAACCAACTGAGCCACCCAGGCGCCCCTATTTCTTCATTTTTAAAAGATCATTTATCTGAGAGAGAGAGAAAACGAGTGGGGGGGGGAGCAGAGGGGGAAGCAGACTCCCCACCAAGTGGGGAGCCAGACTAAGAGCTTGATCCCAGAGCCCCGAGATCATGACCTGAGCTGAAATTAGACACTTACCCGTCTGAGCCACCCAGGTGCCTCAGTATTTCTTCATATTTAAGTTATTTGTACTCTAATAGAACATGCCGTTTTAGATCAATAAAATCATTTCTTTTTTTTTTTTTATTTTTTTAAAGATTTTATTTGAGAGAGAATGAGATAGAGAGAGAGAGCATGAGAGGGGGGAGGGTCAGAGGGAGAAGCAGATTCCCTGCTGAGCAAGGAGCCCGATGCGGGACTCGATCCTGGGACTCCAGGATCATGACCTGAGCCGAAGGCAGTCGCTTAACCAACTGAGCCACCCAGGCGCCCTCAATAAAATCATTTCTATACACAAATAATATAATGTGCTTATAGAATACCAATGATATATGATGAAAAATGCAAAATAGTCCTAATACATGTCCCTGACCTTGAAGCATTAGGAAACAATGGGGCAAAAGTCCTAACAACTCCAAAGTTAAATGATTCAAAGATGCAAAGCAGCTCTGCAATAGACTAGCTAAAAATTTAGACAGTAAGGCTTGGTTGAAACAGTCGGGGAAAGCTCTTTGGAAGACCTGCATCTTGAAAAACAACCATTTATTGTCTACTAGATGCCATTTAACACACTTAGTCATTTAAATGATCACCTTTAATCCTTATAACAACCTACAAAGTAGTGATTCTTATACCGGTTTAACAGATGAGAAAACAGGTTAAGTAACCTGACAAAGGTTACTCAGCTAATAACTTGGTGAACCACAAGCCAAAGCCAGGCTATAGAACTCAGAATTACATTTAATACATGAGCTTCTCGAAGTGGGCCATATGCTGCCCCCACCCACAGTGGGTGAGGTTCAGGATGCCAAGCTGAACGTGATACATTTTATCTGAGTCTCAATTTTACATGAAAATTCAGGGATAATTAAAAGGGAAAAGAGATTACTAGATACCAGATACAGTATGAAACAGGATACAAAACTTACAGAGGTCTTCCACAAGAGTATGGAAAACAGCAATGAAGGTGCTGCCGCGAAGCGTGCGTAGGTTTAGGACTGTGGGAAGCATCCAGTTGCCTGGAGTGGGCAGTTACTTTACAGAGAAGGGCGACAAGGTCAGACAGAGCTTGGGAGGGTGTTGTCAAGGGCACTGAGCGTCTGCTGTTTGGTCTCCGTGTCGATCTTGGCGGACTGTGCCAGGGAGGAGGGCACTGCCTTGTGTTGCTCAGCCTGTGGCTACCACGGTTCAGCTATAAATGGTTCCCTGCCCCAGGTCGTCAGTGCTCATCAAGGCATAATGTGAGACTGTCTGGGCCTGGGGGGACCAAAAGTGGAGTGAGCGTGCGTTTGGAGGCGTCCTCTTGCCTTATTCACGGACGGCTTCACGGGCATTGCGGATAAGGGCCTCCAGTAGGAACCTGGCATTAGCTTTAGGGCATGAAGGTTCTGGAAGAGTGAATCCAAGGGGCTCCCCAAGGAGAGCTGCTCA
>NC_138377.1:12513336-12577277 GCF_054177405.1 Leptonychotes weddellii | reverse complement strand
TACACTATCTTGTAATTCTTACAAAACCCCATGAAACACTGCTATCTCTTTGACTGGCTGGGAAGGAAGGCCTCGGACGCATCAGAGGAGTTGCTTGAGGTCACACGGCTGGTGGACCCACGACTCGCCAGCTCCAAGGTCTCCACTCTTCCCTCCCAGGTACGCTGCCTCCTCTGGAGGGAAAGCAGCGGTGATGGGGCCTGCACGTGGAGCTCCTGCAAAGTGCCAGGGACGCTACACAGACTGGCATTGGCTAGTCCCCACAATGATACTGATCTCGCAGGACTGGTGTTTTTGCATTGGGCAGTAGCCCGAAGTGGTTCACTTAACTTTTCCAAGGTCAGACGGCAATTAGGCAGCCAGGCCAGGGGATGGATTCAGGTACACCTGATTTGAAAACTGAGGTCTTTTATCCACATGCCATCGTTTACAAAGGCCAATAGGAGAACTAGGTGGGCTGGAATCACCAGAGAGAAGAAGGGCAGGGGGATGGGGCAGGAGAAATTTGTTCTTGCAGACTCACAACACGGGGTGGGAACAAGCCTGAGTGCCTGGGCCACATTCATTGGCGTATGCACGCACACACACACACGCATGCACACACACACACACATGCACACATACACTCCTAACCTAGCACGCGCTCCACAGTGAGCAATACACCCAGGAGTTCTCAGCCACGCCCTTTGGTCGTCCAGGAACCAAACAAAAACACAAACTTGACCTCTTGCAGTTTACAGGTAGACAGATGCATTTAAGTGCACTTCTGAAACTAATGTGAACAGCTCCATGAGTATATTCTAAAAAATTCTTCATTGTGAGCCTCTTGGCAATTGCATAAAAATATTTCTAGACTTCTCTCCCCGCAGTTAAATAGAACTTCAAGGAGAATGACTTTTCCAATTGTATTTTTAAGATTGAGCACTTTGATAAAAGCAGGCTCTACAGTACAATGTGATCCAAAACTGTATCATCTTTATGCATTTTATAATGTGATACAATTTAATAGATAAGGGAAACATTTTTAATGTTCAAAAATTAAACTGTAAGGATATATTTCTATTGAAGAATAATTGGTATAAAAATAGCTATATCTCTATGACTATAAAATCCATATACACTCAAAATATTCATTCTGTGGAGGTGTGGGTTCCTCTCATTGCATTAATCTTTGAATGACTAATTTGAGGATTTCCCCTTTTCTCTATCCACAGTCTTTAAAATATCTTAATATTTAGCTGTTTACAATAGTCCTGCGTGGGGAGCAAAAGAGAAATGAAGCACCCTGATTACCTGAATGAAAGAAGACAATATAAGTATTCATTTCCATCTTTCTGTCTTGTCATTATAAACTGCTTTTGACCATTATGACAGGATTCTCCCCAGCCCCAGTCTGCAAAACACTGCAGAATGGGCAAACATCTCAAGTGGAACACTTCAAAAAATACTTAGGCCATGCTGAACCGAAGATCAGTTAGTGTGAGTCCAGGCTTATGATCCTGGATCTGTGACCTGAAGCAGGACATTTGTTTGGGCCTTATTTTTCCCTTCTACAAAATGGGAGTAATAATACCTAATGTATAAGGCTAATATAAGAATAATGTAAAAAATTGGGGCGCCTGGGTGGCTCAGTCGGTCGAGTGTCCAACTCTTGGTTTCGGCTCAGGTCGTGATCTCAGGGTTGTGGGATCAAGCCCCACGTCAGGCTCTGCGCTCAGCAGGGAGTCTGCTGGAGATTCCCTCCCTCTGCCCCTTCCCCCTTAAAAAAAAGAAAGAAAGAGAGAAAGAGAGAAAGAGAGAGAGAGAGAGAGAGAGAAAGAGAGAAAGAGAGAAAGAGAAAGAGAGAAAGAAAGAAAGAAAGGAAGGAAGAAAGAAAGAAAGAAAAAGAATATATACGGCCAGACACAAAGGGTCATATGTTATATGATTCCACTTATAAAAAAAGTCCTGAACAGGCAGGTCCATAAAGACAGAAAGTAGACTAGTGGCTGTGTGCCCTTGTGCCCCTATAACTTCCAACACTCCCCTTCCTGCCTTGACCTCCTTTCTCCTAAACTCCAGCCTGTCTTCCCTCCTAGCGGCACTACCCAGAAACAGGAGGGGCAGCCCAAAGACCCTGCCCAGCAGGTGCCTGACCCAGAAGAAGCTCTCAATGCCATGTCCCCCATCAGACTGGCAAGTCCTTCTCACTTCCCTATTTCTGTCCACAGGGTACCATTTTCTCAGGGTGCAACACCAGATTTTCATGAAAATGGTTCGTAGAGACGGTCGGAGACAGACCAGCTGACGTGCGAGCCAGAAAGGAAAATCCAGGCTACGGGACTGATGTTTTCTCAGGTTCCACACCCTGCTGGAGACACTGGGGAAGTTGGGGTAACCATAGATGGGGTAAATTTGGATTCCCAAGAGACAGTGACAGTCAAAATTGACCAAAGCCGTCTTTTATAATTGCATTTCCATATGTGTGTGGGGGTTTTTTTTTTTTTTTAGCATTTCCTTATATTTAACTAGTTTAAGAGCATGTTCTCAGTGACCACATAGAACATGAGTGATTAGAGAGGTGACCAGCATGCCTTTAAATTCACCTGACTTTATGATTGTTGTTACGTAAATATCCTTATAGATAACTCAGTGCAGAACAATAAGACAAATGATGCCAAGAGAAAGGGGCCCCTCCTAAAAACCAAAGGGCTCCACAGGCCAAAAGAGGACAGAAGGCAATTAGGACTTGGGGGAAAATGTAGGGATGTTTTCCTCCCCCCACCTTTCTGTTATTACTACATTTTTTTGAAACGGGTGTGCCTGGGGACAAGAATCAGGAGGCTTATGCATTAGGTAGATGCCCTCGTTTGCAAAATGGACAAAAGAGTCAGCTTGTGGAGCAGATTAGATGAAAGGAGCCAAAGAGCCCAGGGGCTACAATCAAATGTGAAAGAAATGAGTGGGGGAGGGTCAAGGCAAAGCCGAACAAGTCCCGAGATCTGAGCCACAGTCTTTCTGGAGTTCGAAGTACAGAAGTGCCAGGGCCCAGGGGCCTGCGGCCGTGGCAGAGATGGGGTCCAGCAGCGCCATCCTGGTTCCAGAGAGAAGGAAACAACTGTGGGCTGGCAGTGAGAAGGGAAATCATGCAAAGGAGAGGTGATCAGGAGGCCGCTCCTTTGAGGTGTTTTGGAACTTTTCACCTTGAATCTATCTGCCAGGATTAATGATCAGAAACCCTGGGAACGAAACAGTCAAAAGTTAATAAATCTTTGTTCTGATACAGCATTTGTGAGGTGCCAGACACTGGACTGGGCTTATGTTTGTATGTTCTTGTGCTCCCTTAACCTCCACAAAGATTCTGGGGAACACATCTGGTAGCCCCATTGTAGAGACAATCAAAACTGAGGCCCAAGGTCAAACAGCTGGTGCCCAGGGAGGGAGGGCTTCAAACCCAGGCTGATGTGGTGCTAAATCCATGCCCTCTCGTGTGGCTGTCTATGCACCTGCTGTGTATGTGCAATTTTAGAGCGAGGGGGATAGCTCCATGTTTGTGAACTGGGTGACCTCTCAAGCAAGCAGTCCTATCTGAAAGGAATCGGAGATAAAGGGATGAACAAATCTTTCAGATCTATGTATACATCCAACAGGATCTGGGGCGTCCCGTCTTTGGCCCTGTTCTGAAAATCACTAACACTAGCAAATGGACAAGGGAAATTTTAGCAAGGAAGGTAAAGAGCACAGGGAAATCAATCACATTCAGAGGATTTCAGCTCTATTTTCCTATTTTTCCAGAGTTTTGTAAGATGTTCTAATAACTAACTCTAACTAGGAATTTAGCATCTTCTAAATGCCTTACTAATATGAATTTCTTGAATCCTCACAAGATCCCCATGAGACAAGTATTATTATTATTATCATCATCATCATCATCATCATCATCATCATCATCCCCACAGAGAGGTTTAAGCCAGTTGCCCAAGAATCCAAGACAGGGCTCACTGGTTCATTGCCAGGCTGTCCAAATTTATAATGTACTGCCTCCCTAAGATCCATGGGACCTTCCAGAGTTGTCTTGTGCAAGGACTGGAATCTCCAGCCAGGCTGCCACCACCCTGTTTCCTCTCCTTGGACCCATCTGCAGACACACCTGGCTGAAGGCAGCACTCTTTCCATGGAGCTAGAGCTAAGCCTCAAATCCATTTTGAGCCACTTTTAGGAAACAAGTTGCCAGAATGGAGCAGAGCTGGTGCTCCATGGGAAACCGCTGCCGCCTTAATTCACACGGAAGAGCAGGAAAAACTCGGGATGCCCTGTGGCTTGCTCAAGGTCACAAAGTTTACCCAGTGGCAGCACTGGGACCACAACTAGGCCCCTTTGCTCGTCATCCAGTGCTTCTCCCCCTAGAACTTGTTTCTGATACACTGAACACTTGCTCTTGAGCCTTTCGGGGCAGGAAATACTGCCAAAGTGAGGTACAGCATACATCTGAACAGTAAAAATGCATAGCAGAGCCGTGGCAAAGGGTCAGGGCTGTGGACATGAACGCCCAGGAAAGGGAGCGCCTAAAGCCAACCTTGAACTTGGGCAACTGGTATTCCCCAAAGCGAGTAGTCCAATGGTCACGGTCAACCTCATCGGTGTTTGACCAATGGCAAGCGCACATCTATGCACTCCTAGGAACAGCGTTCAACTGACAGCAAAAGAGCTGGTTTCCTTTTTCCCTGTCTGCTTGTGGGCCTGCAGCAGCACAATCCTGCTCTGTGCCCTGAAAGTGCCTTGGAGGTCTTCCTTCCATTTCATTAGCTCATCCAGTGGGTTGTGAGAAGTGAATGGAAATAAAAATCTGTTATGCGTGTTATGGAATTTATTTTAATTCCACCACTGCATCCTAAGGAAACAGATTTACTAGTAATTCGTGGCCCCATCCTGGAGAGAAGGCAGGCGGAGGGAGGGTCCAGAAGGCTGGCAGGGTGTTAGCAAGGGGGCCTGGGGGTGGCAGTGTCCATGCCCGAGCACCTCTACCACAAAGGCTGGGATGTGAGGTCAGACCCCAGAATGGGCTGTAAGGGGTTGAGGGGGCGGCTGGCTAACTCCAGCCCAATCTGGTGGCTGACACAGAGATGGGTAAGAAAGAAGTGCTTGCAGGTGGGGCAGTGGGGGTGGGCCCGGGGAGCACCTGCTCAGAGGAAGGGCTAGAGGTAAGAGACAGGTGGGCCCAAACGGGCAGTTGGCACAGAGCACTAGATGCAGAGTCTTCCCTCTGAACACAACCGCACGGGAGTTCTGAGGCCAACGGGCCCAACGAAGGCCGAAAGGGCGGAAGCGGAAGCCAAGATGACAGCAGCCTGTAGGAACTTTGAGTAGAAGGCAGGAAGCGAAAAGCACAGCGAGGCCCTACGTAGCACTGGGACGAAACCTCCAGGGACCAGATGAAGGGTCAGACCAGGGGTGAAGAATGTTTTTAATTAGGAATCACTGACTCATTAAAATAACCCATCCAAGGGTGATGTTTAAATAAAGTAACCTAATTTTAAGTTTGATGGGTGAATGGAATGTGTGTGTATGTGTGGGTGGGGGCGGGGAGGGAGGTGCTAGGGCGTTTGGAAAAGAAAAAAAATATATAAAATGCTTTACTCTCTCATTAAAAAAAGAGAGAGAGAGAGAGAGAGACATTATTAACTAATAAAATAAAAAATGTATCTCAAACACAGAGAGACCAAAACAAGGACACACAGACATGAGGAGGGGACAGTTGAAGACACCTGTCAGCTGGCCACTCCTGCAGGGCTCCGAATAAGCCACACTCATCTGTTTGGACCCATCCTGGGTCCCCTTTAAACAAAGGGTTTGTCCCTTTCTGGCACACAACAAGGTTTCCATTGTACAAGAACCGAAGTACTCTCTGGTCCCTGAAACCGCTAACATCCTAAAATTGTCTCTAGCAGCTTAAATGGCATTTAAAATAAATACTGTGAATTGATGAAGTGACCCATTATGTTAAGTACCCATGCCTGGTGTAATCTAAACCAAATCTTACCCCATTATCCTCAAAACTGCTAGATGATTCAGCAGGCCCTCTTGCCAGTGACTCTGCAAGAATCAAACACAGAGGCCACACTCAAGTAGGACCAAGTGCTTCCTTCCAGTTAGTTCTTGCAATTGGTTTTATGCTGGGGGGAAAAAAAAAAACTCCTGTGTTTCTTCTTGACAGCTAATAAACCAAACAACTACCAGACAACACACACAGGTTCCCATTATCTAACCATTATGTCCTACTGTTCCATGGGTTTCAGGGTCTAACTTCCACTGTGTCCTCTCTGGACATCACAGTGCTCTGAAGCACATCTTGCTGAGAACATGGGCCGTCGCCATCCCAACGTGCCCACGAGTCATTCCTTGTTCACAACCACCGCATAACATCCCCCTCGCCGTGCGCCCTCTTGCCTACAGACTTGTTTCCCCTTCTCGCAATGCCCTTTGTTCTGTTCCCACACGCCCGCAATCTATTTTTCAAGGCCTCGTTCAAGGGTTGATTGACAGCCCCTACTCTCCCACCCTCCTGACAAAAACCAGCCTCCCTCCTCCAAACGGTATGACTCATGTACTGCTTTGGCCATGCCTGCCTTCTTTTGGTCTCAGCTCCCAGGGCCACTTCACACCGCGGGGTTCTCCCCAACGACCCCCGTGTTGTCGCCCTAGGTCAGCCAGCTGTGCATGTGAGGGGGGCCCACAGTCAGCTGGGCTTTGCTGGCCACTCCCCGGGCCTCTGTGTCACCTTCTACCCCTGTTCTAGGAAGCGGGTTCTTCAGGGCATCCTGTTTGCCTTCAGTCCCAAGATTGGCTGGGACCTACTAACAGAGTTCTTTCCTAGCCTAACTACCTAGAACCAGTGCCCTCCTGCTTGTTACAGGGGAAAAGAAGGAACATGCACGTAGTTTGAAAATGTAAAGTATAAAGACGAGAAAGGGAGTATAAATCAGGCACTTTCTCTTCTACTTGAGTCTAACCCAAACCGTCCACTGGCATGACTGGGCAGCTCCCTTCTTTATATACCTATATTTTTACTGTAAAATTTTTGCTCCTGGGCGTTAGCGACTTCTTGATGACCAGTACCACCCACCGAAGGAACACAAAAATATGAATTAGGGAGAACAGGCACATAGTTTGAAAAATCTCAGCACCATGAAAGTGTCTTGAGAACTCTGTATACAGATATAGCAAATATAGAGCAAAGAAATATCACAGGAAAAAATGAGCAAATCCTTGCCCACCCTCTCAAACTCCAACGAAGAGTCTTCTGATTTTCACACGTCCAAGAAAATTAAAATTAAAATTAAAATTAAAAAAAAATAGGAGGGCTGTATTGAAGTGGATGTGGATTGAATAAGCATCTGAAATCTGTAATAATGTGATTCTCAGCGCTCAGAATAATTAGAATTTTAGACCCTATCAGAGAGAGAAAAAAGGTCGGCACCTATGAGATAGAATCTCATGGTGAAATCACTCAACTTCAGAACCTTATTGATGTTTTCTTCATGCTTTCGCGTCCGGCAGAAACAACCAGAAACTAATATCCTAAGAGCAAGTCTTACTTAATGTGAAACTTAATGAATAAAAATCCTGTAAGAAAATGTGCTCACTAAATAAAATCCCTCTTCTGAAAATAATCCAAACACGAATGATAGTCATATCATTGTTATAGATCTAGAGGAAAAATAAATATGCACAAAACTTTGAAATTCACTTGAAAAAATTCCCAAAGGCTTATCGTAATTGGTTTCCATTTGCCATCTGAAGGGAGAACAGATTTTTTAAAATTATCTTTGAGAGTGGAGGGAGTTCCCTTTTTTCCTTAGATATTTTGGATATCTATAATGGTCATTAAAATGAGGATTAGTCAAACCTGCCTGCCTAAATTTCACCTGTCCCAAGCAAACAGGCAAGGAAATCCTTCAGTCGCCGATTTCACAGGCTATTAAAAAGACAATACGTAATCACATGGCTTATAAAACAACAACAGAAATGTGATGCCATCTCTTTGAGGTACTCAAGAAACCTGAAGATAAATATTCCTTTTCTCAGCCACATTTATAGTCCACTCCTTCACACATGTGGCCAGCCCTCGGCATGTACTTTTCAGGAAAAGAGGCTTACCGGCTCTAAACCAACCAAAATGCACAGACCACTCCACACTAGAAGCCCAGTGCAGTGGTAAAGCTCTCAGTACCACCAGACCCATCTGCTTTTGTGCCACTCCGATCCAGGAGGCTAATGGGGACAGGAAACTGGAAACCTCAGGAGCCCACCGATTCCAGCTTATCTGCACAGCGGACCTACAAAGCAGTGATAATCCAGAAGTATCTAGGAGGCATTTTATGGCTACTTGTAACCATTTATTCTTCTTTCACTTTATTCAGTCATTTCAAAAGAAACTTAATAGCCAAAGCAGAGATGGACAGGCAGCTGGAATTCCTTGAGCACGCGGGATAGGACTGACAGCAAAGCAGCAAAGGGTGGGCTGGGCAACAGGAAGGACGTCCCCCTGCAAAGGACGCTGGTGGGGACAGGAGAGGGGTGACTGAACTCTGAGCCCTGGAACACCCCACAGCCAACCCTCCAGGCACACGCCGATATTAGGGGCCAGCAAGGAAGAGGGGAACTACCACGTTCACCAAAATGCCAGAACACCCCAAACATTCCTCATTTGCCCGAGCACTGGGAATACCTAACGGGGGGTGTTTACACCAGCTGACCAGCTCAGTTCATGCCACTCTCATATCCCGACTGCCATGTCATTCCAGTTTCACCAAAGCAAGCCGAATACTTCCGAAACAGGACCAGTTGGGGCAGACCAAAGAGCTAGTCCCGGTTTCAGGCTAACAATTCATAGCAACCAGGAGACATAAGTAGGAAGAAATAAAGAGAACTGGACAAACAGCCCCAACCCACAGCAGTCACACTTCTCCAGACAGTGCCCACTCCTAAGGAGGACAGAGCTCCCCTGGCTGCTACCAGCACAAGGGCACAGGGCTGGGGGGCGGGGAGGGGGTGCTCTAAGAGACCTACCTTGCAGAAGGGCTCCATTTCTCTTGAAGAAGGTACTGCCCGGCCAGATGGGTGGACCTGATGTGCTGCAACAGAAGAAAAACCAGTGTAAGTGTGGGCTCGTGGACACTCACTCAACCGCACTCAGAACAGCCGCCTCTCCAAACAGAGCCCTCAGAAGGCTGCAAAACACTTTCCCAATTACGCCCTTTAAAAACACATCTTTAAAAACCACCAGATTGGGCGCCTGGGTGGCTCAGTTGGTTAAGCAACTGCCTTCGGCTCAGGTCATGATCCTGGAGTCCTGGGATCGAGTCCCGCATTGGGCTCCCTGCTCAGCGGGGAGTCTGCTTCTCCCTCTGACCCTCCCCCCTCTCATACTCTATCTCATTCTCTCTCTCTCTCAAATAAATAAAATCAATCTATAAAAATAAATAAATAAATAAAAAACAGATTTGTTTTAAGTTGAACGGGCTCCGTATTTCACAGTGCGGAACCTGTCTGCGTGGGTATTCATTCTGCTTACTATCCTGACCCTTCTCCCTCCTGAGCACTGAAATCATTTGCAGGTAAACAAAACGGTACGTTCACAGAGTTCAACATCACAACGCATCACTTAAGAATGGCTGCTAATGGATTCCTAATTTTATGAATTCACGTGGCAGAGAACTTCTATCCATGTCTTCTGGGACCAAGTGGGTTTTCCGTCACTTCCTAGTGACACCTGCCTGTGATGAACGAAAACTTGCCTTTCTTGGCCTTTGGCCTTTCTCCTCACCGAATCCTTAATACACAGAAATGGCTTTGATGGACTCCCTCCCTCCCCCATCCTCTTGCTTGGTATCCTGTTTTCCATTTCTATGCTTAAAATGTTGCCCTCCATACCCTATAAAACACTGTGCAGATGTGGCTACCACCATGGTCTGGTAGTAGGAGAGAGGCAAGAAAATAAGGAAGATCAATATATATAGACACTTTACTACATTTATAGATGAGCATTTTCACTGCTTTAAGACTCCCAGTGAAAAACTTTATAACCAAGCCAGTCTCAGTAAAATATCCTGGGAGTGGGAAGTTGGCTATTCTAAATCAAGGATTGGTTTAGATTCATGCTAGAAAGCACTTAGTCAAACATGTTACTACATCCAACCCAAGACCGTCCATGGCAAGTGATACTGGTTAAGGCACTGTCAATCACAGGAGAAAAATAAAAAGATGGTCTGACAGTTGTAAATCTGGTGGGCATGCACACACAGAATAAGAACTCCGAAGGGCCACGTCATGAACACTTTCCCAGTCAACCAGGGTCTCTAGTCATACAGGACAGCAATCAATACTGTTAACAAGGAGAAACACCAGCAACACATTCTGCTGACCCAAATTTCATTACCAGAGAGGTACAAACAGCATTGCAGGTACGGGGACACATTACATGATGGGTGAGGGGCGGAGAGAGAGAGGGAGAAAAGAGCTTCAGTGCACAGAAATACTTTTCGACGTTGAAATAATGCCAAACGTCCGAGAAAACACACACTACGAACCTTGATGTAAATGAACCTTTTTGTTTTATTTTGTTTGGGATTGACTATACTCAGAGTAAATGAGAAGAATGCATCAAAGCTACAGCTCTTCCTACATGCCTCTCAGCTCGGGCAGGTGTGGTCGAGTGCCAGGCTGCACAGGACACCGGATCTGGCTGGGGTCTCAGGGCCGCAGGATGATGGCAAGCTGATTTCTCTTCCATCTGATTCCTGTCCTATTCCATGGAGGCTTTTAAGGCTCAAAGATGCATGAAAAATAATGTGCATTAAAATGCTCAAGATTATCTTTTAACAACTCCAGCCAACTCCCTGGGATTTTTACCATCTTATTTTTATAAGAAAGCAGGAAACAGCAAGCTGGCTGTTGCCAATCCTGAGTCACCTGATTGCTAAAGATATTTAAAAACCGAGGACTTCATTATATAGGAGTTGGTGCTTCGAGAGAATTCAATAATTGAGTATTACTGCAGGAGCCTGAATATCCAGCTTACTTCCATCCAAACCTCCTCTTTATCCTGACCTTGATTTGGATGAACACTGAGGAGACGCCAGGCATGGCGTGAATGTGGGGAACTGAGGTCAGGTAAATCCAGTGGTTTAAGATAAGGAAAATTCTCTGCATGATAGAGATCTACTCGGCGATTTCTACAACATCCTTTTAAGGTACCTAAATCACTGATCACTATTCTAGTCGTTCTGCCACGCTGCCCACATAATGGATACTCCAGTCGTGGAGAGAGATTTGGACTGACCCACCGACCTGCTTTTACCCGGTCCCCACTGTCAATGATGAATTCACCTATAGTCTCTTTTTAGCTCAAGTTAAGCTGGTTCCCATCATGCTAATTGCAAAGCTTTGGAGCTCACTAGCCAGATAGTCTACAGGCTTCTTTTGGATGGTCCCTCAACATGGCTAACTGTCAGGGGATTCAAGGATTCATTAAGTACCTATTGAGAACTGTCCTTGGTGTGAAGGACACAGGGGAAAAATTAAAAGCCATATTTTATGGCCTCTAGGAACTTACCTAGCTCTAATCTCCTGTGACCGTGTCTTAAAAGACATACATGACTATAAAAAGGCCAATGGATATGGCCCTAGTGGCTGTAAGTTGGGGAGGCAGCAAAGTGATTTTTTTTCCCCCTCCATCTGGTGATGCTCCCAGCTCATTGGCCTTTAAGGCTCAAAGTTGGTTTTTATTTTTTTTTTTATTTTTTATTTTTTTTAAAGATTTTATTTATTTATTTGAGAGAGAGAGAATGAGAGACAGAGAGCACGAGAGGGAAGAGGGCAGAGGGAGAAGCAGACCCCCTGCTGAGCAGGGAGCCTGATGCGGGACTCGATCCCGGGACTCCAGGATCATGACCTGAGCCGAAGGCAATCGCTTAACCAACTGAGCCACCCAGGCGCCCCTCAAAGTTGGTTTTTAAAAATTAAATGAAATTACCTGAAAGTGTTTATTAACCATAGGAATTTAAAGAAGCTAACTGAGGTCTTCACAGGAGTTGCTGAAGCTACTCTGGAAACCATTAGTTCGGGGTGCCTGGGTGGCTCAGTCGGGTGTCTGCCTTCGGCTCAGGTCATGATCCCAGAGTCCTGGGATCGAGCCCCTCATCCGGCTCCCTGCTCGGCGGGAAGCCTGCTTCTCTCTCTCCCACTCCCCCTGCTTGTGTCCCCTCTCTCGCTGTGTCTCTGTCAAATAAGTAAATAAAATCTTTAAAAAAAAAAAAAAAAGAAAGAAACCACTAGCTCATGTGGCAAATCAAGAGGAGGGGAATGTAGGTATGACACATGCAGGGGGAGAGGGGTCGGGGGCTCTCTACACTCGGTCACTTAAGTGTTGGTGACTTGTAAATGGTCACTGCCAATGAAAAGCGGCCACTAGGGCCCCCTTACACCTACTGGAGTGGGTTTTAATCACCTTACAATGGTGCTCACAGGGTGGGATGCTGGGATAGCAAATTACCATTTACAAAGTACAGCAATCAATGTTTTCCCAATGGGATCCTCCATGCTGTGGGTGGGCAGGGCAGAAGGAGGGGCTGAGGAGATGGAGGCCTTGAGAGGTGAGGGGACTTGCCTAAGCTTCACAAGGCTAGTTAGTGATGAGCCCACGACCAGACCAGGGCTTCTGGTGCCGGCTCACTATACCACCACATACGTATCATGGCTCATCTTCCCCGTTTCCTCTTCCAGTCTGCTGGCACTAAACTCCTGTCTATCCTTCTTCATGGAAGAAAGCTGTGGATGGTATTTCACTAAGAATCTCAAGGCCAGGGGCGCCTGGGTGGCTCAGACAGTTAAGCGTCTGCCTTCGGCTCAGGTCACGATCCCAGGGTCCTGGGATCGAGCCCCGCATCAGGTTCCCGGCTCAGTGAGGAGCCTGCTTCTCCCTCTCCCCTCTGCTCATGCTCTCTCTCACTGTCTCTCTCTCTCTCAAATAAATAAATTAAAAAAAAAAAATCTCAAGGCCAATGGCTAAAATCAACAACACAGGAAACAACAGACGTTGGCAAGGATGTGGAAAAAGGGGAACCCTCTTACACTGTTGGTAGGGATGCAGACTGGTGCAGCCACTCTGGAAAAACAGTACAGAGGTTCCTCAAAAAGTTAAAAAGAGAACTACGATCCAGCAATTGCACTACTAGGTATTTACCCAAAGGATACAAAAATACTGATTCGAATGGACACATGCACCCTGATGTTTATAGCAGCATTATCAACAATAGCCAAATTACAGAAAGAGCCCAAATGTCCATCAACTGATGAATGGATAAAGAAGATGTGGTATGCGCATATAGAGAGAGAGATATATAAACACAATGGAATATTTCTCAGCCATAAAAAAGAAATGAAATCTTGCTATTTACAATGACGTGGATGGAACGAGAGTGTATTATGCTAAGAGAAATAAGTCAGTCAGAGAAAGACAAATACCATATGAGTTCACTCATATGTGGAATTTAAGAAACAAAACAGATGAACATAGGGCAGAAAAAAGAGAGCGAGGGGCAAACCGTAAAACAGACTCTTAACTGTAGAGAACACACTGAAGGTTGGTGGAGGGGAGGTGGGTGGGAGGAGGGGCTAGATGGGGGATGGGCATTAAGGAGGGCACTTGTGATGAGCACGCGGTGTTACATGTAAGTGATGAATCACTAAATTCTACCCCTGAAACTAATATTACACCATACATTAACTAACTAGAATTTAAATAAAAACTTGAAATAAACAAACAAAAAGAATCTCAAGGCAAAATCCCAGGCTAGAAAAAGCAATCAGGCTCACCGTATGTGAAAGACAGACACGTGGGCTCATAATTAGCAGAAATACCACAATGAGGGTACAACAAATGTCTCATTTCACTAACGCTCTAACAAAATTCCATGACCTTCAGCACCGTATGGCAAACCCACTTGTGACAAAGGCGGCTGACTGACAGGTTAAGAGGGCTCTGTCTGCCAGAAAAGCAGTTTGTGAACTGGCATTTGAGCACATTGATCCGGGCTGATCATTAAGACCAGAGCTAAGCCAGCAAAAATCCCAAGAGAGGAATGATACCATCTTGAACAGCATACCCAGCGTTTGCTGGGTCTCAGCCCTCAATCACTTCCTGGGCTGTACCCTCGAAGCTGCATGACTTCCAACTCCCAACGGGACACCGTGAGTCAACAGGTCCTACGGCCCGAAGGTGGCTCTTGGCATAATGATGCGGTCAATCATGGGATTCTCCTCCACTCGTGAGCTTTCATCATTGTGAGAACCAGACAGACTGTAACCAAGACCCTGGGAGGTTCTGCCAAGACCCATACACCAGCCTGGACTCATGAAAGTCAAGAAAAGTACTTTTTTCTAAGTACTTTTTTAAAAAGGTACTTTCTTTCCTAAAAACTCAGCTACCAAATGTGAACTGGTGTATCTAAAAGAGAGTACAGGATACTCCAACATGAGTGAACCTTAAGAATACTACACTCAATGAAATAAGCCAGACACAAAGGGACAAACACGCTACTAGACTCTAGCGGTCAAATTCATAAAGACAGAAAGGAGAACGGAGGTTGCCAGGGGCTGAGGGGAGGGGAGGGGAGGGGAGGGGAGGGTAAAAAGTTGTTTAATGGGTACTGTAGTTTTGTAAGACGAAGAGAGTTCTAGAGATTGGTTACACAACAATGTGAATGCACTTAGTTAACATTACTGGACTGTGCACCTGAAAAAACTAGTTAAGATGGTAATATTTAGGGGCACCCGGATGGCTCAGTCAGTTGAGTGTCTTGATTTCAGCTCAGGTCATGACCTCAGGGTTGTGGGATTGAGCCCCATGTCGGGCTCTGCGCTCAGTGAGGAGTCTGCTTGAGATTCTCTCCCATTCCCTCTGCCCCTCCCCCCCCAAATAAAATCTTTAAAAAAAAAAGATGGTAATATTTAATATTATATCTACTTTACCACAATTAAATTTTTTTTTAATTTAGAGACAGAGAGATAGGAGAGAGCGAATGAGTGAAGGAATGCAGGCAAGAAGACTCTAGAAGAAATATATCGAAGTCTAAATAAAGAGTTTTGGGCAGTGAAGGACCAACCTACGTGCTGTCTGTGAAGGGACAATTAGCATCTCTGCTATAATGGTCCACAACACACTAAAAAGCAGAAAGCCCAAACCGACTGAGGAAAAGGAAAGTGATATTGTGAGACCAGTCTATCCAAATCTAGTATTTACAGGGCTTGCCTGATACTTTGTAGGCAACTGAACTGCCTCCTGTCATATTCCCAGCCCTTGAAACTAGAGTGTGAAGGCAATAGCTTTGGACGTGTGACATCTACCACCAGGCTGTGTTTACCCAGAAATAAAACACTCAAAGCACGTGTACTAGCGGGGGAATTCCAACCCCCAAAAAACCTGAAATTCTATTGTCTTAATTCTGTGTATTCATCACCAGGAAACCACAGAAAAACAAATGTGACCCATACCATACACTAACACAGACCCCTCGGGTGAAGGGGGCCAGTCACTGAGGTTTGGAAAGAAGAAATCAGAGCAGGCTGGACAGAGAGACGCAGGTCAGAAGGTACCAAGTTTCACAAACTATCACTCACAATTTGAGAAGCACCGCTAAAGAGCTCAGCTGAACGTTCAGCCTTCTTGGGGACATTCTTGATACTTTTATAACCTCCCCCCACCCCCCCGCCAAAAAAAAAAACAGAGCATGATGACATTTCAAAGGGATCTCAGTGGCCACCTGGTCCCAACTGAGATGTGGTGGGGGCTGGCACAAGATTTGGGCACAGGAGTTTGTGCAAAACACAGCCTGAACATCTTTTAACTTGGCCAAGTCTCAACTCCATGCCATCAAGTAGGGGCAATGACACGAGACAACGCACGTAAGGACGCTCGGGGACCTGCACGAGCCCGGGTGGTGATCGTGATGACAAGGACACTGCGGTTCGGGGAACTGAAGAGACGGGCTTGGTGCCAACACTAGAGCCTGTGCGCTCCCCGAGCTGGGCTCCGCATTCCTGCAATGGAGGAGGTGGCCATGCCTTCTCTTCCTCTCTTCTGTCCAGGTGCTCTGAGATGGTCTCATTGCGAATGTTCCTCAGTCCCAAGTAGCAGCGAACAGTTTATAAAAATCAACAGGCTGCAAGCAGCAGCTTCACAAGATGCCACCTACTCTAAAGAAAGCTAAAATAAAAAGAGAGAACTCGGGGCACCTGGGTGGCTCAGTGGGTTAAGCATCTGACTCTTGGTTTTGGCTCAGGTCATGATTTCAGGGTTGGGATCGAGTCCACGTCAGGTTCCATGCTCCGTGTGGAGTCTGCCTGGGATTCTCTCCTTCTTCCTCTCCCTCTGCCCTTCGCCTTGCTCACACACCTGTGTGCGTGCTCGCTCGCTCTCTCACTCCCTCGCTCTCTCAAATAAATAAAATCTTAAGGAAAAAATAAAAAGAGGGTGCCTGGGTGGCTCAGTTGGTTAAGCGACTGCCTTCGGCTCAGGTCATGATTCTGGAGTCCCAGGATCGAGTCCCGCATCGGGCTCCCTGCTCAGCAGGGAGTCTGCTTCTCCCTCTGACCCTCCCCCCTCTCATGCTCTCTCTCTCATTCTCTCTCTCAAATAAATAAATAAAACCTTTAAAAAAAAAGGGGGGGGGAATAAAAAGAGGTAACTGCACAGAATCCTGCACAGATCCAAACTGGCAAGTATGGCTGCCCACAGTGATCTGCCAGGGTCTGGTGGAAACATACCAGGACTGGCCACTTCTTGAGAAGGCATTACTGAAACATTCAGACAAAAAGGATCCAGGACCACAAAAGCCACAGCAGAGAGCAAGGCAAGATCACCCCAAGGGCAAACCATGGACCATGGTAAGAAATGGGAGTCACTTTGTTACCTTAGCCAAATATGAAAACTAGAGACTCATCCAAATGGATCACCCTATGAAGAGTTCTTGGGTGCCCATCACCGCCAAGGCCCTGGAGGTGCTGGGGGTTGAAAGGGCTGTGAGAACTTGCTGTGAGGACAGGACAGAGGCAGGCGGCTGTCCTGGAGTAAGAGCCACCGTGTTTCCAAATGGTCCACCAAGCACACGATGAAGTTTAGGATTCCCTCCTTGGACACGTGTGTGAACCGCTGCTGACCTGTGGCAGGGGGTCTTAACCTTGGCACTACTGGCGTCCCAGAATTCCTTGTCACTGGGGCTTGTCCTGTGCATCGTAGGATGTTCGGCAGCCTCCCTGGCCTCTACCCCCTAGACGCCAGTAGCTAAGCCCTCCCCTGTTGTAACAACTACAGATGTCTCCAGACACCGCCAAGCATCCACCGGGGGACCAATCTGCTCTCAGGTGAGGACCACTGGCTTGGCGGTCAGCTACTCCACTAAGCTGGCCCCAATCTTCTCCCACGCGCCAAATCCCAAACCTCCCTCTCCACATCTCCATCCGGCAATGTCACCTCCTCTTTTCTGAAACCAAAGCCATTCTGCATAAGCTCACTCGCCCTCTGTTATTTCCACCTGCATCTGTACCTTCTTCCTTGAAAAGTGGCACCCTACTGCCCTCTTTTCCTCTGGAACCTACGCTCCCTCCATTACCCCTTGTACCCTTTGTCTCCACTTGCCCCTCCCTTCCGAGGGCTAGTAATTTCTTATCTCGTGCATTATCAAACAGCAACCGGTGTTCAGCCCCTCCTCAGCTCCCACAGCTCCGCCAGGCACTAGGCAAACCCCACCCCCCCCCCCCCGGCCCCCAGCTGACACGGCGTGCCTGGCCTTGACCCCATCACATCGCTGTCTCCAAGGACCGGACACAGTCCTCTCACACGGACGTCACCAGCGGCCTCCCAGTCAGCCGGCCGTTCGGGGCAGAGGGCCCTTGGTGGCCCTACAGCCTAAGCTCTCCTCCCCGTGCTTGCAAGAGAAGCTCGCCTGTTGTTTCCCGATTACATAAATTCCATGACTTCTGACATTACCCCTTTAAAACCCTTTCCAATTTTAACCTCAGAACACCCTTCTAGCCCGATTTTCCTCATCCCACTCTCCTTTCTATATATCCTGTGAGCTCTCTGTCCAGCCTGGGCCCCATAATTATGGGCATTCCTAGAATGTTAGCCCTCTCTCTTCTCTCTTCCTATTCCTTTCCTAGAAGAATTTATGGAACGATGGAAAATCCGGCTTTTTCCAATTCTGCATCTCCAGCTGACTTTGTCGGTAGACTCTGGAACGTACCTCTGGCTGCGTGCTGACATGATCCTCAGCTGTCACCCCACCAATCCTGTAAACGAAGGGTCAGGCTTTCTGCCTCTGCCTCCCTGGTGGTCCCCCTGGGCACTTCCACACAGCCCTGGGGGTTCTCTCGTCTCTGTGAGTTCTCTAGGGCTGCCATAACGAAGTACCACAGACGAGCGGCTTCAACAACAGAAATTTCTTGTCTCACAGTTCTGGAGGCTAGAAGTCCAAGGTCAATGTTGGTTTCGTCTAAGGGCTCCAAGGGAGAATCTGTTCCGTGCCTCTCCCTGAGTTTCTGGGTTTGATGACAATCTTTGGTATTCCTTGGCTTATATACGCATCACCCCATCTATGCCTTCCTATTTACCTGGCCTTCTCCCGCTGTGTGCTCACCTGTGTCCACATTTCCCCTTTTCATATTAGCTTAGAAGTCCACCCTACTGCAGTATGACCTAATCTTACCTGATTACACCTACAATGACCTTATTTCCAAAGCAGGACATATTCTAAGGTACTAGGTGTTAGGACATCAACATATGAATTTGGGGTGGGCGAGGGGGACGACAACTCAACCCATAACAGTGTCCATGGCTGTCTCTCTTTCCATGTGGTGTACTCACTCTCTGCAACGCGAGAGACACCTGCTGTCTTTTCTTTCCCTAAATCTCTATCACCTCCCACAGTGCTTGGAACTTGGCTGGCACCTATCACATTTGCTGAGGGAGGGAATAAAAGTTGACAACGGAACTCAGCATTCCTCACAAAAACAAAGAAGAAAAAAAAATCACTCATCCTTTGGTGATCACCTGTAAAATTCTCAAGTTCAAAATTCGGAAGTATCCAACACCTTCCTCTCCCACACTCCTGTCTCCCGTCACCCATTGCTGCCAAGCCTTTCCTTCTAAGGTCTCTTGTGTTTCTGCTCAACTGGATCAACTGACATGCAGGTGTTCCTACCGGCGCCCTACCAAATCTCCCGCAGGACTCCAGGAGGCCCTGCCTAACACCTTGGCAGCCTTCCCCAAGCACAGCACAGCATCTCCATTTGCTCTGCCCTGGCTTTGCAAACTGCTCCTCAGGAAAGCCCAGGAGGCGCCCATGGTGCTGCCAACAGTGGGGGTGGGTGTCTAGGTGAGGTCCTGGCCCAATGTCAACAAGGCATGTGATTTTTCTTGCATCTTCTGTATTGAGTTTCCACATAATTTCTCATTTGAAGAGTTTGGTGATTACAAAAGTGGGGGAAAACCAGTAGCTACTAGGGCAGAGTCAAAGCCAATAGGTTCTCTGCCTCTCAGAAGTTTTTATATTCTCCCTGCTCCCCAATATGCCACCTGACCAGGTCTCCAGACTACACATGGACCCCATACACTTCCGAGGCCCGTTCAAGCCAATTCTGTTCCCCTCTGCCTGAAATACCCTCTTCCCCTGTTCTCTTGGCCTGTTCAGCTCCGATCCACCCTTTGTTTCTCAACTCAAATCCCAGATCCCAGGGAGAATGTTCCCGATCACTCCCACCCTGGGACCTCTCCCCTACTCTGAGTTTGGTTTAGTAATTACTACCTGTACAGCCAATTGGGAACTGATCATAGTCCCTGATGTTTTCTGATCTGATGTCTTCTTACACCTTTAATTCACTTTCCATAGTCTGTGTCTTGACTCCCAAAGAGCAGAAACCCTATGTGGGCAGAGACTAAAGGTGACTTCCCTCCCAGAATGTGGCCAAGTTTGTCGCACACAGATGGGTGTCATTACTCTACTAAGTGATTTTATAAAACAGCAGAAACACTATCTGCATATCATAAAGAGAATTACTTCAAACACTAAGGATTAAAAAAAAAAATCTCTTATAGACATAATTAAGTCTCTTACCAAGGAACTAGCCTGTATAGTAACATTTCTTCTCTGTCACCATCTCAGATAAAAACTTAAAAATCTTTTAAAAATGGAAACGAGGGGCGCCTGGGTGGCTCAGTTGGTTGAGCGACTGCCTTCGGCTCAGGTCATGATCCTGGAGTCCCGGGATCG
Source organism: Leptonychotes weddellii (assembly GCF_054177405.1). Classification (NCBI taxonomy): domain Eukaryota; kingdom Metazoa; phylum Chordata; class Mammalia; order Carnivora; family Phocidae; genus Leptonychotes; species Leptonychotes weddellii. The sequence goes on along the minus strand of NC_138377.1, from coordinate 12,556,971 downwards.
AGTCCCGCATCGGGCTCCCTGCTCGGCAGGGGGTCTGCTTCTCCCTCTGCCCTCTTCCCTCTCGTGCTCTCTGTCTCTCATTCTCTCTCTCTCAAATAAATAAATAAAATCTTTAAAAAAATAAAATAAAAAATAAATAAAATAAAAATGGAAACGAAATGATAAATCTCCTCATTGATGGTAAGTAATAGGTTAGGTAATTTAGATTACTCTTTGCTGTGATTTCTTGATTACTTAGGAATATATAAATAACTAGATAAGTACATGTATATTTCTGGTAATATGAAATGCACGTTTGGGTCCACTGAAGAAATGCTGCTCAAAACCCCAGCTATGAATTTAGATGCATTCGGCTCATGATACATTTTATGAACAGATGCAAAGGTGTTTATCATTATCTCCGAGCTACACAGTTTCTAATTTTACATATGAAAACCAAGGCATCCTTCAGCATAAAGTACATTATTTGCATGATATATTTGCATTTGTAAAACACCCACATTTACTTTTACTGCTTAATGGGCCTGGTTAAAATGGGCCACTCTATATAAATGGAGCGCACTGGTTCCCAACTCAATGGTGCTGATAAGAAAATGACTCCTTTTAGATGCAAATGAACCTACTAATCACAATTAAAATGGTGGAGTTGAGGGAAGCTGAGCAGCTGTTCTAAGAGCTGCAAGTCTAGGGCCAGTCTGGTTCTAGCTTAATCTCTGGAGCTGCCTGGGACTCCCCAAGGGACATCTGCCCGGGGTGGGGGTGGAGGGCGGGCAATGGGATAAACTGAACTTTCTAAAGGTGGATGGGAGAGAGCCCATAGCCCCAGATCTGGGCCGACTACGCAGCTGTGGTCCATCCAGCCTACCTGTGGTATTAACCCAAACCTGTCCATAGGGCCAGATTTTAACCAGTCGGGTTCAAAGGACACAAGCTGAGCAGAAGGGAGGAGGGCTGCATTTGCAAAACTCATGGAAGAAAGGCAAGCCACACATGGGAAGAGTTAAATGACTGAAACCTCCCCTTCAAATGGTGCAGTCACCATGGAAAGCAGTACGGTGGTTCCTCAAAAAAAAATCACACACAGAATTACCATATGATCCGGTAGTTCCTCTTCTGGATATACACAAAAAAGAACTGAAAGCAAGAACACGAAGAGATAACTGTACACCCTTGTTTAGAGCAGCACTACTGACAATAAGCAAATGGTGGAAGCAACCCAAGTGTCTACCGATGGATGAACAGACCAAGACTTCGGTATGTACACACAGTGGTCTTCAGCCTTAGAAGAAGAAGGAAATTCTGTCACAGGCTGTAACATGGCTGAACTGGGAGGACGTTAACCTGTGAAATATACCAGTCACAATAAGACAAAGACTGTATGAGGTACCTACAGTAGTCAAACTCATAAAAGAAAGTAGAATGGTGGTTGCCAGGGGTTGGGGGGAGGACTGAGGAGCTGCTGCTTCATGGGGACAGTTTCCATTTGGGAAGATGGAAAAGTTCTGGAAACGGATGGTCGTGCTGGTTGTGCAACAAATGAATGTACTTAATGGCAGAGAACTGTATCCTTAAAAATGACTGAGATGATAAATTTATGTTATATGTAGTTTACTACAACTTCAAAATAAATTAATAGATAACTAGAGAGAGAGATAGATAATAAAACAAGCAGACATTTCCTAATGGCCAGACACTGGGGGGCAGGTGGTGCTTCTCTGCTCCTCTGTCCCGAGGCTCTGAGAATGGAATGGCTTTGCCCACCTTTTCTCACTTGTCCTCTCACTGAATAAACATGGTTTTACACGTGCTATGAGGACATGGCAGTGAAGAAACCATCCCGTCCTCCAAGATGCAGGGACACAGATGGGTAAATAGACCAAGGACTGTACAGAGAATCACAGCTGTGAGACCCCTGCCCTTGGGTCCTTCGATTACTCTGCCATGAATGAAACTGACACTAGACCTTCTTGTTGGACAGAAACCATCAACGATCTCCTCTCTTCCGCAAGGACTAACCTGACTTGGTCCTCCTCTGTCTCTTCTTTGAGGTCTGACAGCCTTGGCCTCGACACATGGACTTCAGGACCAACCGTCTTGCCAGTTCTCCTCCAGCTGCCTCCCCAGGGACACTGCCGATCCTCCACAGGTGTCACCCACCGAGCCAATGCTCAGCACACGGCCCGGTACTAAGTGCTCCCTAAATGCCAACTACCATCAGAGCCCCAGGAACAGTCGCTTAATAGACTCTTGGGTGCATTCCTGCGGAGTTGAAACCTGAAGGCGGTCCCATGGAATTTCCCCCTCTCAGCATCGCTGCCCCATGAATACAGACACCCAGCCCCCTCCAGGAGCAGCTTGTCTGCTGACGGCAGTTCTCGAAGATGGAGCGGCTGATGGTGGCACAGGGACAGGTCCTAGCCTTGCCCTCTGGCCATGCCGGCGTGGAGGGGCTCCGGGACTGATGACCTCCAGCTCTTCTTTCCTCCCACTGGCAGTGGTTCTGGGGAGGTCTTGACAGAGCACCAGGAACTCAGTGGAATGTGTGGAACCAGTTGGGGACTTCAGACAGAATTGGTACAGCTGGGGATGAGTGACAGAGGCGAAATCTTTACCTAAAAACTAAAGATTGACTCCTTTAAGAGGAAATGCCTCTGAAGTGAAAATATCATTTCGCCATGAACACGGTGGCAAGTGTCATATCCCTGGGCCATCTCCCGTAACCTAGAAGCAGGAAGGGCGGCCCACGTGCGTATCTTCTGTCCCAGGATGGCAAGCATCATTCTGAGGCCGTGACACACAAACACACATTGCCCAATGCAGAGAACGCTAACAACATTACCTCTCATGACTCCACCGAACTATTACAACTTTCAGAGAAAAACCTCACTAACAGAGACTAAAGTCACTATGATCTATTCATCATTCAGGCTTATAGAGATTGAGTCGTAGATCCAAGGCTGAATCCAAGTTTTGATACAGTCTGATTCCTGGTACTTCCTGCCATGCTGAACACCCGTCACAGACGGGAAAATAACCTATTTTGGGGAAAATTGTGATTTACCTTGATTACTCATTTCCTCCCCATGAGAGCCACTCCCATCCCACACCCCACCACAAAGATGAGAGACACGAATGCTGATTTCAGAAAGTTGATAGAGAGCCGGACACCTCTGTCTGAATGTTCCAGCAAGGGTACCAAATCCAGGCACTCAAGTTAAACGCTGAAGTTGCATGTAACAGCGCAGAAGTTTATATTTTATGAAACATTTTCCCTACAGTTTCTTGGATCTATTTGTGGTTGACTTCGAAGTGATAAAAAAGCAAATCTCCATTTCCACAAAGTAATCTCTTCCATCTGCCAGCCAAGGCAACAATATTGTGATGAGGCGTCAGCACCTGAACTGTGGCTTTGTCCTGATACTTCCAACGGAGCATAAAGAGCTGCCCGCCCCCTCAAAGATGTTCCCTCCCTTCCTTCCTGACCTGTGCTCCCTGGCCACCTCCCCCACCACCCATACCTGTCACAGCTGCTTGCTTGTGAACTTGTCCTGTTCTCAAACACAGGGTCCTCATGTGTACCCTGAGCCTTGTCCAGGGAAACCAAGTAAGTGGTTGGAAATCCAACTGCACTGTTCTCCTTCCACATCATGGGGGCTAGGGGCTTATGTAACGGACTTGTATTAATCCCTGAAAACCGAAAACCCACTGGATTCTTCTAAAAGCTTGTGGAAACATTCGTTCCTTCCCTTAAAGGAAAATGAAGCAAATAAACTTACTTTTTAGCGTATTACATTCAAAGAGAACATACTTTCAAAAAAGTAACGTTACATCTTGGCCATGGTTATAGGTATGGGAGACTGTGCTTTACAAAACTTGGTGGTACATGGTGACTTTTCAGAACATTCCTTTCCGCACAAACATACGGGTAGCATTGTGTGAGGTTTTTTTGTTTTGCTTTGTTTGTTCTGCACTTCCCTCTTCTTTGAATTTCCATGGCATATAAAAGTTACCACAGAATTGAAGCTTTAAGCATATTCAGGAAAACCTTGGCTTCCTGAAACCTTTGGGGGAACTCAACTCCCACATACAGATGATGCTTCCTGGTGCCTGGTCCTTACACTCACCTTTGAGTGTCCACTGACCATACGCAGCAAACGCTTCATGCCTGGGGCACACCCCCTCCTCACTGGGGCTAGCTGGCCAGAGAGCTCCAGAAGGACACGGGCCAGCCCCCCAACTCACCTGCAGAGCTCAGCACTCAATCAGGCTTTAAAGGGTCTTCCCAGCACTCTACTTCTGGGCCTTTTACCTGCACCTCCTCTTCAAAAGCCACGCCCAACAGAGTCACGTGGCATCCAGTTTCGGACTGCAGTCCCCCCATTCCCCCCCGTCCCCGGGAGACAGTTTCTGTTCAGGGCATACATACAATGTGACCTGCAACCACGTCGTATCTGCAGATGCACCAGCTTTCACTGGTGGCGGCGCCACGTTAACTTTTGTATAATCCAGTCACTCGTGTTTTCAAAACCAGTCCCTGGCTCCCTGTGGCCTGGTGTCACTTCCAAGTTCCTTAGCTCTGAACGACTGGCTCAACTTGCTCCAGCTTCATCCCCTGCCATCCCTTGTCTTTTTATTTATTTTTTTTCCTGTTGTTGCTCTAGCAATACCAAGTTGTTCACGGGCCCCCAGACAAACCAGAGAGCTTCTCACTTCTGTCTCTGCTCAACTCAGCTGTCCCTGCTTGAAACATCCCTCCCTCCAGGATCCTCTCTGCAAACTCTTCAGCGTTTTTGAAAATTCTGCTCTTTGTCTTCCTTCCACCTCCCCCTATGCCCAGTACAGATCCAGCCACTCTCGTGCTGTTCCTTTTATGTGCATCACACTGTATCATGCAGTCATCCATTTGTTTATATGGCTCGACTGAAGTCTCTGGAGAATACCGATTGTTCTGTTAGTCTGAGGCTCCTCGTGGCTAGCATGGAGTAGGTATCAATAAATGTCTGCCGAAAAAGCTAGTCTTAGAAAGTACATAGAGCTGGGATCGTGATCCTCATCCTGCAGCTAAGAAAACTTCATTCTGAAAGGTGAAGTCACAAGGGTCCTGCCACTAGTAAGTGACTCATGCTCTTTCCACTGGAGTATGAGGCTTATATACCCCACCTCTCATTTCCTGTTGTCTCTTGAGTTTTGTGATCTACAGGAAATACAAGTTTACTGACTGTTTCAGAGCATCTATACATTGCCTTTCAGCAACGGACACCTAGGACACTCCTGTAATTCACCATCATCGGTGCATCTAGTTGAACTTGGAGCCCGGGGCAGCCAAGTGCTAAATTAACATTACTTTTCTCTGCAGAGGTGAGGGAGCTCTGAACAGGCAGAAGATGCCTGCATAACTGTGAAGAAGAGATTTACACACCCCTTTGTCTCCTACACAAATGGACTCAAGAGCCTAAGCGGCCCAGAAACCACCTTTCCCGCTGTTTATAGTCGAAAGCAGTTTTCGGAGGCTTGCCGGTGATCACTGTACTAAACATAGCTTTGATGCTGTCACATGCAAACTTGAGCAGAACCTGAAAGCAGTTCCCCTTTTAGTTCTGAGCCAGTTCAACTTTAAAAGAGAGGCAGCTGTTAACATACTCCAATGTGTTTACACGATGCCAAAGTAGTTCGGCTCATAGTAAAAAAAACAAAAACAAACAAACAAAAAGAACATTGAAAAGGGACAGAAACGGGTTTGCAGCTCTGGCGATCCTTCTTTCCGCTAAGCTGGAGCCTGGGAGGAACAGTGAGGTTGGCAGGGAAAATCCAAAATGGCCAGGTTTAAGGGAAACACTTTAAGCACAACTGGAGTGAAGACAGGGCACGGACACTTCCTGCCGTTGCTGGGGGCGGGGGGGAGGGGGGGAGGGGGGCAAAGAATACGGTAGCATAGAGATGAAAACTCATAAACATGGATATAGAAATCTTGCTACAAACATCTGAGCTGGTTGTTTAGAAATCAAGAAAATAAGAAGGAAGTACTTTGAACATCTTGGCCATTCCTTTGGTGCCTTATCCTGGTTTACTGGGCAACTAGACCTTTCTGGATACCAGACCCAAGCTGAGGGGACAGTGGACTGCAGGCTTGGAAACCAGAGGAAACATGAACTTTCATTCCAGCTCCTCTCCTTGTGGCCCGTCGGACCTGCTCTGTCTCCCCCACCTGCCACTCTGGGTATGAGCCTAACATGAGAAACTGTATGCCAGAGGGCCTGATGGAATGTGGGACCATCCACAACGTCCTCTAGAAACACGTGACCAGAAGAGAGAAACGGTGACTGTGGTCTGGGATCTATTCTGGGGATATAAGCACCAACGAAATAGTGGTTTTTTTCTTCTTTCTTAATTCTGTGTGTCCAAAGGATGATTCACAGCATGTTTGCCTATGAAGTGAGAATTGTTTTGATGAGGTTTCGTCCTGGAAGACTTGCACCGAGTCTGGCCGAGCTGGGGTGAAGGGGGGACCAGGGCCCTGGCTGCCACTGGATTGGCCACCTGTGCTGGATGCTCCCCAGGGGGGCAAGGGAGACCGAGGTCAGCGTCGGAGAATTGGTGACACCTGCGCAAGAACCAGAGTCCTCGCTTGGGACGGAAAAATACGCCAGAAGTCTGCATGTATTCCACAACCCATAATTTAACACAAACCTCAGGTTCTTTTTAGGAGACCTTAAGAAAAAATACCTCTGTTACATCACTGTCCCCTTCTATGAGTTTTAGCGTCATGAGAAGATACACGTGACTCAAGCCCAAGAATGAATGGGTCCTCTCAATCCACTATAAATTTTAGCAGCACACTGAGGTTATAGTAGCACAGGAATTTATTGCCTAAGTTATATATATTTGAACAACAGAACAGACTTTATATACTGCTGTATCTTTAACACTCATTTTTTTGTTAACAAGACAAAAGAATTTACTGTTACTGCCAACAGCTTGCTGGCAGCTAATACCTCGATTAGCTGTTGCCTGGCAACAGTCAAGCATGCTTCCTCCCAAATCTGGAAGAGCCACTGCTAAATCTAGACTAATTACAAAATGGGACAAATATTTAAAAGCTTTATGTTGATTAAGGATTTTGGGAGAGCATCCTAATAAGAATGATTCCTATTAAACCAGAGTCAGCTAAATACAATGCATATCTGCCTTTATTTCACTGTCCCATGTTCTGCAGATCATTTCGGGGAAACTGGATGTTTCTGCAACTTTCCTAATTTCCCTAAATATTGTACTCAAGCAAAACCATATGCTTACATTTTGTAGAAGCATGTCTTTTGCCTACTTCTCTAAGAATAAGGATGAACAGAAACACCACAGGCACCTAAGTCTTTTAAAATAGATACACTTGCAAACAAATTAGGAGGATACCACCACCATTTTTACCCTTCTTGCAGGGCTCTCTGGACGAAAAACTCAACAGCCTGTGACTCTCAGAGTTACTACCTCTGTCTGCATTCCCAATTCCTTCTGTTCCAAGAGTCGCTCAGAATTCTCTGGGTGGAGAACAAGTCCAGAGTTTAATCAGAGTCCACAGAGCTGGCCTCCCCACCATCAGGGCTAGGCTGCTGCGGGCAAAGTCTTGAGCAATCAAAGTTCTCAGGTCTAGAGACCCTACTTCACCCCCTAGAGGGGAGGCTGGAGGAGTAGAGGAGGGAGACACACACACACACACACACACAGTGTGGGCCCCTATCATATGCAAAGTATAAATATACTCCCCAAAAGACAAGACACCAGCTACGAAAGTAGAGCAGAAAGCAGAGGTTGACCAAATTGTACTACCCTGGAGCTAAGAATGGTGTTTACATTTTAAGTCATTGAAATTAAAAAAAAAAAAAAAATCAAAAGAAGAATATTTTATGACAAGTGAAAATTACATGAAATCCAAATTCCAGGGTCCATAAATAATATTTTATTGAGATACAATACACCCCTTCGTTTATATATATGTTGATTCTGTGCTAAATATTCAGTATTTGGTCCTTTACAACAAAGTTTGCAGACCTCTGAAGGGGAATAAAGAACAGTGACGTTTTAGTTCTTGAAAAAGAAACTGATTTTCGGATTAACTTTAAACATGATCAAAACAATGAAAATAAGCCATTTCCCACTGAAAGGCCTTGGGTCTGGGCTGCTTAGTGAATCCACTACATCAAAATTTCCAGAAAACAGTCCCTATGGAATGCTAGTTAAATTAGTATTAAATTTAAGAATCATTACTTGGGATCTTCAAAATGTTTTTCTTAGGTTGTTTCTCCTCTATCTTGTTACTGGTAGAACAATCGGAGTAACTCATCGGATGCTCTATGTAAATCTACACCATTTTCTAAACTTGAGTAATTCTGTTATTAAAAACAAACGTGAGTACTGTTTTTAGGTCTGAGAGGAATATGGAATCAATTACATTTTGTGTGTAAATCAGCCCACCCACCAGATTAATGCTGTACGTCCACAAACTTTCCTAGGGAAGCGCTGATCCAGACTGAAATTTGGATGTGCTCTTGCTGAAGTCTGAAACAGCCAAAGGTTTCTGCTCTTGCTACCCTCCCCCTGGGGCTCTCCGTTTCCCAGGCCTCAGTATCTCCTTGAAGTTCACTGGCAGGCTGCACTGCTGCTTATACTTTAGAGACACATGTTTTGCATCATATTACAGTCTATGGCTTGTGCAGAATCATGGCCCTCATGATCTGACCATCGTTCCTAAATCCACTGCCAGCTAAAGCAAAGAAAAAGTGCCATTTTTCAAGCCTTCCAGAATCACTGACACTAAATCCTCAAGGAATCTCATTAATCAAAACCCCAGGATCTGCCAGATCTAAGTAACTCTGGGACTCTCTGCACCTGACATGAGAAGGAGAAAGGGCCTAAAGAGCTTCAGGTTTTGTCTGTATTTAAGACCGTGGCAATTCTGGAAGAAGAGCAGGAGAGTAACTAACATCAAAATTTAAAAACCGTATTTACCCCCGCTGGATAGAAATGAGCTCTCCTAAAAATGACTTTGAATCTCCTGGAATTACCCCAGGATATCCTACCCCATTCTCTGCAGATGAACTCAGGTGCGAGGGCCACCACAAACCCCATCTTCTCGAAAAGGAATCCCAGTATTTTCAGGCTGAGGTGGGAAAACACTATTTGGTGATTGAGGATACCCAGTGAGCTCGATACCTGGTGAACTCACTGGTTCTGGTACTGCGGGAGCACGCTTGCTTCAGGAAAATGCCCCTCCACAGCACGCTGAGGCGCCATGTTTTGTAGCTCATGAGCCCACAGCAATGGCCACAGCTGACAGAGCCAGGGCATAGCCTTGAACCAGGGCGGACCACAGTGGACACCAGCTCCAGGCTACCTTTAACCTTCGTGGCCTAGCTTGAAAGCAGGAGCTGAGCCCTTCCTGTCCCCAGGGCTGGACTTGTACAAATGAACTCAAGGAAGAGGTATAGAAGCAGAAGCCACCATTGATGGTGCTGTTGAGTTCAATGATATCCTTACCGATTTTCTGCCTCCTGGATGTGTCCATTCCTGATACAGGCATGATGAACTCTCCAACTACAAAAGTGAATTCATCTATTTCTCTTTGCAATTCTATTTAGTTTTTGCCTCATGTAGTCTGACATTCTATTGTTAGGCACATACGTGTAAAGAATTGTTATATCTTCTTGAAGAACTGGCTCCTTGATCATTATGTAACTTCCCTCTTTATCCCCGATAACTTTCCCTGCTCTGAAGTCTGCTCTGTCTGAAATTAATATAGCTACTAATGCCTTCTTTTGGTTAGTTTTAGCATGCGGTTTTTTCCTCCATCCATCCACTTTTACTCTATGAGTCTTTATATTTAAAGTGGGTTTCTTGTAGACAACATGTAGTTGGGTCTTGTTTTCTTGATTCACTCTGACAACCTCTGCCTTTTAATTGGTTCATTTAGGCCACTGCCATTCAAAGTGATTACTTACACAGCTGGATTAGTATCTGCTACATGTGTTACTGTTTTCCATTTGTTGTCCTTGTTCTTTGCTCCTATTTTTGTCTTCCATTCTTTTTCTGCATTTTGAGGCTTTAACTGAGCATTTCATATGACTCCATCTTCTCTCCTCTCTTAGCATATCAATTACGCTTCTTTTTAACTTTTTAAAAATGGTTGTCCTTGCCTTTTATACAACAGCCCAAACTAAAACACAAGGTCTGAGGCTCTCTCTCCAGCGTCATTCCTTACAGGCCCTTGACCATCTCAAGGCCTTCTCCTCTGGTTAAGTGTGAGGGCGGGACATGGCATTCTCTACAGCTACTTTGGACTATCATTCTGGGACCCTATTTCTATACTTTCAGAGGGCATCTATTGCTACCATTTTATTTCACAAACTGGAAAACAGAGATGAGGAGAAGTTCTATGACTCACCCACAGCCACACACGATCAGAAGCACAGGGAGACCCGGAAACCAGCCACTGGTGTTTCCAACATGCAGGCTGCTTCTGGCCTTTAAACTTTAAAGTTTATTTAAGGCGGGGGGGAGTGGATTTCAAGAAGAATTTGGGTTTTAAGCAAAGAAAAAGAAATTTAAGTAAAACCTTCATTATCTGGGCATAGCTAACCATTTAAGTAACAGCAAAATCCAAAAAGGCTGGGAAAGAGATGTACTTTGTCCAAGGGCAAGTCTCTGACTTTCTACCACCTGAGTGTGCAGTTTAACCCCTTTGCAGCCAGTTGACGTTTGGTCTCTGAAGAGCGAGTCCTGTGATTCTGAGGAGCCATTTTCTGGTTTAATAATGAAATGGCAGGCTCGAGCCTTGCCTCACTCATTAAAATAAGATGAGAACCCCACTAAGCTCTGCCAAGAATCACTGATGGCCTCAGCATCCCTAGGATCCCCAGATGGTCCATGGTCACAGAATCACTTGAAAGGGGGATTCCCTTGTCCGTAAGTCACCAGACCCAGGGCAAGCCCCATTCTCTAAAAATGATTCTCTTCCAGAGCCTGACATTATGAACTTTTCTCATTGTGAAAATAAAGCATCATTAAGGCCCGTTCTACTAATGTGAGTGTAGAGGGCATTTGTTGATATTCCTGGTCAGCCAGGACCCATTCTCTCTTCTTCCAGTAACAGCTCCCCAAATTCACTTGGGTACCAGGCATAAGTCAAAATGCATACACTGTCCTGTTACAGTTATTGGTGTTAGGCCAATGGCAATCAGGCCCAAATTTGGGGATAGGAGATCCAGTCTTTTCCCACTGGACTTGACCTTCAAAGACTCAGCTGGACTGGGCAGCCATATTGCCACGAAGCAAAAGCTTGCCTGAGTATGCAGCCAACACATCCTTTGGAATGCCGAAGGAAGGACAGCGAGACACTGATGGATTAAGGATCGGCTTGAAGTTAGACCCACTCTTGGACTTTCTAGTTAGATAAAGCTAACAGATATTCATTCATACCTAAGCCACTCTGAGTCAAATTTTCTCTCAATTGCAAATTCAGTACTAGCTGCTACACTGATAATTCAAACGAGGACTAAGTTCAAGGTTACCTCCCCCCCACTCCCTTTAAGGAAAGGGCAAATGGAAGTATTACAGACAAGAGCTGGAAAGACAAATGGTGCCTTCACTAAAGAAAAGTAGCTACTGGCATATACTGTTATTAACTGCTAACAAAAGAGTTCTATCTATTCTTATTTGGGGCTGGAGGGCTTATAAATGTCCTAGACTTGCCAATCTTCAGTTCGCATTGAGCTGACAACAAAAATCCTACAATTTTTATCTTTTAAAATAAACTGTACAATAATTAAAAGAGTATGACCCTAGCAAAAGACAGACCAAGAACTCAGTGAAAGTCTAAAAATAGAACGGAGGACTGGCTCGAAACAAGTGCACTATAAATGCAGCATTTCAAATCCCTGCAGGGGATCTGGAAGATTCCAACATTTGTGTAAAGGACCATCAAAAATGAGCAAAAGGCTTTAACCAAAAACTGGGCCCTGAGGAAAAAAACCCAGCTAGCTAACAAACATGGGAATCTCAGCAATAAGAAGAGAAAAGAAAATCAAGGCAAAACTCTCTACCAATTTGATCAGCAGATATTTAAAAGACTGAGAAGACCCAGGGATGGCAGGAGAACAAAGTGTTGGAAGGAATATAAATCGACACAACTTGAGAAGAGGGTGGGGAGAGAGGTTGAATAATGTATGTCTATCTGAAACATCTCTTTGGTCCAGCAATTCCACTTCTAGGAGTTAATGATTAGGTTCTACAGCCTATGGATAAAGAGCTCAGGCTCTGGTAGAGGACAGACCTGAGCGTGCCTTCCAATGCTAGCCACCCCTTCCTAGCTGTGGGACACTCGGTTACTTACCTTCTCTCAGTATCAGCTCTTCATCTGTAAACTACAGATAATATGAGCACCCAGAACACAAGACTATGAGATATGCATTGATGTACTTGGCACCAGAGCGGGCATACAGAAATGTTATTAGCACTGGTGGTGATGTCCCACCCACCCACACCAGGATGGACTGCACCCACCCCCCAGCAGCTGTGAGATCTGTACTAACGGCTCATACCCAATACCTCCTCAGAACTGCTCTTGGCCGAGGGCCCCAAGAGGCCTGTGAGTCACACGATAAGTGGCTGACAATCCCCCCTGACTCAAGGGGGACAACCCTGCCAGTGTGATTATGTTCCAATCAGACTTAGACTTTAGGACTGCTTTGCTTGGCCCCTTCCCCATCCTGCCTCCCTCATGCCTCTTCTCCAGAGAAGACCCCCTTAGTAAATCATTCATACCCAAATCCTCAGGCTCTGCTTCTGCATGATCCAGCCTGAGATCCAACCATTACAATTTTTATTACTAAGCAAAGGGGCAAAGTTATACATTTTGCATGTTTACTGAGGCATGGTTATAATATCAACAAATAAAAAACAACCTAAATGTGCAACCACAACTAGATAAATCCATACAAGGCACAAGCATTACGCACCATAAGAGAGTATGCATATCATTTTTAATTGACAAGGGAGGATGTACACAGCATAGAGTAAAAATACACATTACAAAGCAACGCATACAGTATGATCTGATTTATAGTTTGTGGAGGTAAAGGAACATGTGAAACCATGTTCAACACCCATGTTCACGGCAGCATTATTCAACTCAAGTGTCCACTGACAGATGAAGGGATAAACAAAATGTATATACACCTACAATGGAATATCCTACAGAAGGAAATGCTGACCCATGCTCCAACATGAATGAACCCCGAAGACATTATGCTAAGTGAAATAAGCCAGACACAAAAGACAAATACTGTATAATTCTGCGCTCCCTAGAATACTCAAATCCATAGAGACAAAAAGTAGAAAGGTGTTGCCAGGGGCTGAGGAGAGGGTGAAATACAAAGTTGCTGAGTGGTTACAGAGTGTCAGTTTTGCAAGACGAAAAAGTTCTGGACACGCAACAATGTGAGCATACTTACTGCCACTGAACTCAACACTTTAAAGTGGTTTAGATAGTACATTTTATGTTCTATGTATTTCACCACAATTAAAAAAATTTTTTTCATGAATGTTAACAAAACGAAAATAAGGGTATTTTATTGAATTCTTTACACTGTTATTATTTGGCCACTCTATGTGTGTATGTACTTATTAATCAGAAAATACAATAAAGCTATTTTAATTCTGGAAAAGTACAAGTATATTACAAAATGATAGTATATTTCTACTACACTCGGCTGGTAATCTAGGTTTTTGGGTTTTTAGCAGTTAGTGCATGTTTGTTTTTAATAGTGTATAAATTAAACTTTGGCCCCTTGTTTTGTCAGCTTCCTTTCATTTCTTATCAGGCTGCCACCAAAAAGAGCTTAAGAGATATCAACAGTCATTGTTCTGTAACTGATTAAAATGTCCAGGTTCATTCTTTAAAAACTGCCACCTAAATGCTTCTTAAAAAAATTCCCTTCCAGCCTTTCTTGATTCGTGTATTCAATAAATATTTAAGTGTTTAATAGGTGCCTGGCAACACTCAAAACCTTGGAGACACAATGGAGGCCAGGAGGAGCTCAGTTCCTGACTCCAGACCATGACGGGAAGACAGACGTGACATGGACAGGTTGGTATGGAGCCCCACATGTGCTCCCACCCCAGGCTATGCGTATACACGTGCACATGCACTCACACGCACACACACACATGCATGCAGTCACTCACGCCATCTTTCATACACAATAACCTTGATGTCAGAATCAACCTAGAACCTTCACGGTTCCCACCTGTGAGGGCTCTTGACTTCCAGTGACCGTGGGAGTTGAATTTGCTCAGCCTGAGACGCTGTCATAATCTCAGACTGAAAGAATGGAAAATTCATTCTTGCTCAAATTTAATTCTTCCTGGCTTGCAGCAGGGGGGTCTTCTCCCCCATCACCATGCCTCAGAAGCCCTGGTAGAAGTTCTTTGACCCTGAGCAGTCCCGTGCCCCTCCCCTGGCTCAGCTTACCAGGAGCGGGGGATTGGGTGCCTCTAATGTGCGGGATCCAAAGGACCCGGAGACCACCCACCCTTTTACCCCTTCCCTCCTCATTCCAGACTCTGCCTCAAAACAGCTCTCTGTTCTCAAAACCATTCCTGTCTCGATTCTTGTCTCTTGGTCCATCATGAGGCAATACGTCCATAATATTTCGTAAGTATAATCTTCAACAGCATAACCCTCTAAAGATAAACAACTTAAAATCAGATGACTTGGACTGGGATGGATGAATCATCAAGTGCATCAGCCCACCCTCCCCTCACGCAAGAGGTCAGTCACCTGGTGTCAACCCTGCTGAGGAACCTGGGTGTTCCAGGTGAGTCTCCCTCCTCACGAGCCCCAGACTCTCCTCCATGGCTCCTCGGTCCTCAGAGTGTTATCCAGGTACTGGTGGAGGCAGAGGATGGCTGCGGGCATTTCCCCAGAGACGTGGCCCGGGCTCAGCGCAGGCTGAAGACGCTGCAGGGGATTTTCAATGTCATTTTGCCACAACTATCTGCGTGGGCTGGGTTTTCTGTCAGCTTGGAGTTCCTTTTCTAGCCTTAACGTCAGATTTGTGCCAATCCAGCCTGGCGGGCCCTCTGGGATTAGGAGTGCCCATCAATCTGTGAGCCAGATGGCTTAAAGCCTCTGCGCAGTCCCTGGTCATAGAGAGAAGGAGTGCTAAGGGGGCCCACGTGGACCAGCGAGCAGAGTGTCTAATCCACTGATTATGCCCACCCTGGATGACCGTCTGGAGGAGGATGGCAAAGACGGCTAGCAACGACACCGCTGTTTTCACTTCTGGCAGGACCCTCAAGCGTGACGTAAACAACTGCAGAAATAGCCCTACGCCCTGGGGTGGGCCCTGCCAACAATGACTCTGGCTCGGCCTCGTGGCTCGCTGTGGCCAACAGGGCATGGGGAAATAGGACACGGGCAGAAACTGGAAAAGTGCCTGAGTACCAGGGCTTGTTTTCTCTTGTTGCTGGGAATCCTTCTGCCACCGTGTGAATAAGCTTGGAACAGCTTCCTAAAGAACTTGAGACCCCACGGAGAGAGACGCCAGCTTTCCCAGCCATCCCAGCTGAGGCCCAAATACGCCAGTGAGCCCAACCATCACCGCCAGGAAGAGAGATGGGCCATCCAAGCTGAGCCCAGCCCAGGCTGCCAACATGGGGAATGATGAGCAAAGAGACGTTTATTCTTCCAAGTCACTTGGTTTTTGTTATGTAGCAGAAGCTGAACGATACACAGTTCTATATAATAGAACCTGCACAAGGAACCATGCTCCCAGGACTGCAATGTAGCTGCAAGATGGTGATTTTAGGGGCTGCCTGATGCAGAAAAGTGCAACAACAATTTTTAAAAAAGATTTTATTTATTTACTTATTATTTTTATCTTTTTAAAAGATTTTATTTCTTTATCTGAGAGAGAGAGAGCACACACGCAGGCATGAGCCAGGGGAGGGGGGGAGAGGGAGAGAGAAGCAGACTCCCCGCTGAGCAGGGCTCGATCCCAGGACCCTGAGATCATGACCTGAGCCAAAGTCAGATGCTTAACTGACTGAACCACCCAGGCACCCCTTTAAAGATTTTATTTTTAAGTCATCTCTACATCCATTGCAGGGCTCAAACCTACAGATCCTGAGATCCTGAGTCACATGCTCCACTGACCAAGCCCACCAGGGGCCCCGGCCATCTTGATAACACTTTCTGTGACCTGGCCTCTAGCCGTTACTGAGGAAGCTCACAGGACAGAACTGTCTCCACCTGACGTAGGTGCATTACCAACAGCAACTTACTTACTCGTGCCAACCCTTCCCAGCAACTCAGTGAAGCAACACTTGGTGACAGCCAGCCCACTTCCTCAGACACGCTTTCGGAGGCAAGGGTCCTTCCTGGGAGTTAGTTCTGGAGCTGACATATATTTTCCTCTCTCCAAGAGTCCCTTCTACTCCAGCGAGCCAGGAGGAAATGTAGACGCTCTGGAGAGAATCATTCAGAAGTCATTCTACGGTGACTACCTCTCAGAAGTACGCACACCCTGTTAAGTAGCTCAAAGTGTCACCCCAGAGAAAGACAAGTTTCAGCAGGGGTAGAGTCGAAGGGTCCCCCAGGAAGACTTCACTTTTATGATTGTTTCTTAGAAGGACACCAAGTCCTGACACTTCTCTGCCTCTTTCTCTCTGTGGGCTCTGAAATGAGGGCAAAGCCTGAGTTTGGTAACTTTGCTGAAACTTTTCGGGTGCTTCCTTCCTGCCTCACACAGACCCCTCCCTTCTCTGAATCCTTTCACAACATGCCACAAGTTGACCCGTATTCCTTTCATACTGCTAGTTTAATCTATTAGGGCATCTTATATCCATCAGTATAAGCCATGTTTTAACCAACCCTTCTTTCCTCATTCTCCCTCCCTCCCTTTCTCTATTTCCCATTCATTCATTCATTCATTCATTCATTCTTTAGGAGCTACAGTCAGATGGTACCAGAAAGCAGTGCACACCCCAGAGAGGAGACTGCTGAGAGATAATTATAAAAAGAAGCACAGCTAACAGTTATTGAGAGTTTTTAGATGCCAGACACTGTCCTGAGGATTTTCAACATGCACTCATTTCATTCTTGCACCCAGCCTCTGAGGACGGTACTGTTTTACACCTCATGAGCAGGGAAGGACGCTCATGTACAGAGAAGCTGTAACTTGCCTGTGGTAGTGGCTACTGAGTGACGGAGTGGACAACCCAAATCTGAGCCCCAACCCCTGGGCCACACCACTCCCCGATGAAGCTGTACAAGGGCCCTGGGAGGCCCAGCTGAGGCATTTGTGTTTCATTTCCTTGGTCGTGGCAGCTCTGCCTGGGTTTTGGAGGAAGGTCACGTGATAGGGGATAGAGGACAGAGGCAGAAAAACCAGACAGGGAAGCAGTTGGGGATGACCCCCAGGTCGGGTGATCCCCTGGGAGAACTCACAGGCTCAGCACAGAGCACATATGTTCACAGCTATGACTGATTTCAGCAAAAGGACACCAAGTACAATCAGCAGAGGGAAAAGGCACAAGGGATGAAGTCCAGAGGATACCAGGCACCAGTTTCCAAGAGTCCTCCCCGAGGAGAGTCACATGGGATGTGCTTAATTCCTCCGGCAATGGGTCACAACATTACATGGGAAGCACTGCCTACGAGGGAAGCTCATTAGAGACCTGGGCCCAAGGTTTCCACTGGGGGACTGCTCATGTAGACACCCTCTGCCTAGCACATTCCAAAATTCCAGATTTCTTCCACCAACTGCATTGTTTACACAGCTTAGGCACAGTGAACTGTCAGTTCTGGGAATGGTGAGAAAACTCTCCAAACCCAAATCTCCAGACACCAGTTCAGGGCCAACACTGCAAGCAGGACTTTCTAAGGAGAGCAGTCTCAGGCTCTGTTAGCTCTTTTCTGCACAGAAGGACATCTGAGTACTTGAGTTCTGTACAGGGGTGATGTTTTATATCCAACACACAAGTGCTCAAATTGTAGACATCAGAGCAATTCTTGAGTAATGTTCAGATTATCAAGCTTAGGTCAGCCCTTTTCTCAGATCTGAATATAACACCAAAAACAAACAGCAAATACAAATTACCAGGTGGGGCTAGCAGGATTCCAGGCTGCTTCTACTCCCCTTGCTGTCCAATAAGAGAGTGAGCTTCAAGATGATGACATTTTGCATTTCGTTATTAAGGTAGGTAAGGTAAACATTAGGTCTGCTGCAGAATCAAACACAATTAAAACTTTAATTAACTGAAACCCAGCTAGCCCCCATCTTCAAATAAAAACATTTGCAGGCGGCCAGGAAAGGGGAGGCTAGAGATTATTTCACTTTTAAGAGAAAGGGACAAGTCAGAAGCTTCTATCGGGGACTTATTCAAAACAATCATCTCCTGTGACCTCTCGAGAGTGGGCACATACTTTACACCGACGTAACGAGAAACTGAGGACCGTGAAGAACAAAATGCAATATCCCCCGGCATGCAAGCGTTCGTTCAGCACATTCTTCCTATTGGCAGCAAACCGATCCCTGGATCAGAATAAACATTTAAAGAAGGACGCCAAACACCAGGTTTGGTGATAAGTTTTGTAACCGGGGTGGCTCTGGTTTTCCAAACTCTGTCTTAGTGCAGGGTTCCACAGTACGAAGAATCTCTCAGATGTTTTCTGCAGGATCACCCATGCGCTAACTGCTCCCCTTGCTAAAGATGGATTAAATCTACGATCCTGTATGAGTGGGGTGTCAGACGACCTGGCATCCTCTTGCAGACCTCAGTGAATGAGCTAATCCCCTGCTGTCTTGCCAGAATCGGACCCAGGCATCAGCGGCGGTGAGACAAATCCCTTGTGGGTCTCCCTCAAACTCAGAACAGGAAAGCCTGCTCCCATCAGCCAAAAGCCACTTCATGTCAATAGAAGAGATGGCAGGGAGGCCCGCAGTGTGAAGAAGAGGAAGGACGCTAAAGAAGATTTAGGGAGAAGAGACACCTGTGCCGAGGGCCAAGCAAAATACACCTCCAAGAAGCATCGACGTGAAAAAGATGGTAAAGCATGAAGACAACTGTTAGGACGGCTGCAAACCCAACCACAAAGGGCACACAGCAAAGCTGGCTTGATTCTCGCTCCAGCCCAGCCAAACCTGCAGGGTTTCGATGAAGGATCTTAGAGGTAGGGAGCTGAGGTCAAGGGAAACGACCTTCCTTCTCGGAGTTCCAAATAAAGAAACAGCCTTCTGCTCACACTACCCATTGGCTTGACTTTGGCTTGCAGGCACACTGACCAAGTAAGATACTCTTTAAACGGAGGCTGTCTTTGTACGCTCTTAAAAGATCCTGTGTTCACTTTTGTTTGTTTAGAGTAATTTTGAGCTTTCCTCTTTCCATTCCTGTTTTTTTTTTTCCTTTATTTTTAACAAAAAGCCCAGGAAGCACAACTACAGATAACAACTTATATTTAAGTATCTCAAGAGCCCCAGGACATTGATCTACCACTCCAGTCCCTAAACTGGATTGGCTCGCTGCCTTGAAGAAAACTGGTAAATTATTTCCTGAACAAAAAAGCAAGGCGCTTTTAGGGCCTATAATCTCATTTCAAATCCTTTTACCCACTCCCTACTCTTTTGGCCCCAAGACTGCAATCCTCTTTGGGTAATCTGAGGGCTAGCAGGTGCCAGGGTGGTAGCTGCCCCACTCTACGACGCTGTTCGCTGCTGGAAGGGGGGCAGCGTGCCAGGGTTCAGGGCCCCATAATGGCTCTGTTCTTACAGGGCAACTGTTAATAATTAGCAGGAAGCATTTTGTCTTTAAATCTCACAGCTTGAACAGTAAGACTGCGTAGTGCCAAAGAAACACTTAATTCTAGAGAAGTAAGACTGGGTTCCAACAAATTCTGTGCGTATCTACCTGTAGAATTAAGTGGCCTCACTCACCCTCCCATACAGTTATTAGGTGCTTACTCAGAGCAGGGTGCTCAGCCTGAAGTTGGGGTGAGTGAAGGGGAACAAGACAGAGAGGATTCCTGCCCTCATAAAGCTTACAGTCCACCGAGCGAGAGATGGCCGTGGAGTGTAGAAGCCAGACAGACAAGCTCAAGCTGCAGGAGGACACAATGCCCAGGGCTGGCAGGGGTCGAGGAGGGAAAGAGGGAAAAGAGGGGTAGTGGCATGATTGAAAAATGAAGGAATGGCCGTACAGCAGAGGAGAAGGGCCGGGGAGGCAGTCAGGAATCATAAGAACAGGAAGCCTCTGGAAGGGATTGTCAGGGGCAGGTAGAGTTCCAGAAGGATCACTCAGGCCACCGAGGATTAGCACTCCAGGAAAGAAGCAAGAAAGAGACCATGTAGGAGATGACAGCAGCTTCTCAGGTTAGAGAGTCACTGATTCACTCATTGATTCATTCATTCATTGGTTCATTCAGAAATATTCATCTAGTGTTACTATGGGCTGGGCACTGTTCTAGACCCAGAGGTTACAGCAATGAACAAAACCAAGTCCCTGCTCTCAAGGGACATACATACAAACAAGTACGTAAGATGCAGGTGATAATAAGGACCAAGGAGGGAAATAAAGAAGAGCAGTGGGAATAGAGAATGATGGTGGGTGGGTGCGTGTGTGCATTTCATGTGTGTGCACGCACACACGCTGTTTTTGATGGAGCGGCCGGGGAAGGTGTCCTTGAGAAGGTGACATCTGAGAAAAGATGTGAAGGAGGAGAGGAGAAGCAGTGACAGTGACAGCAAGGACTGAAGGGGAAACACAGTGGAAAATGGAGGGAGCCCATCCCTGGCAGAGAGCAGAGCATGCCGGGGGGTGGGGGGGTGAGCACGCTTGGCAACCAAACCGCGAGGGGTCCAACTTTGGCTCTGCCGTTTACTAGCACTGTGACCTTGGGTCTGTTTTCGAGACACATTATAGGGACACAGAACCCCGGTGTGTGGCCCCCTTTAGCATGCAGCCTTTATGCCTCAGTTTCCTCATGGTGCTCCTGACAGCTCCCCAGATACAGACTCTCAATGTTTTCCAACCTGCTATCAACATGGTATAGACGTGAGGTACAGGGTCATCACCACCACCTGGTGTCTGTGAGCCACTCAAGACTTTAAAGGGGCAAAATGGAAAGTCTCCACCAAAACGAACACACAGATTTTCAGCTTTGGCTGGCATCACTACCCAAGCAATGCGTGCATTAGCCGAAGTGATTTGACTGATGGATGGCAAAGAAATTCTCGAAGTTTCATTGTTGTTTCAATTGGTTAAATCGGCACCGTTACAGAATAGAAATTATTAATACTTCCAGACTGGTGGGGGACATGTCTCTAACTTCGCTTAAAGAGAAAATGCTACTTCTCCTTTTGAAATATTTATCACTAGGCAGCATGCTGGAAGCATTAAGATAACCACAACCTGAACATACTGATTTGGTTTGAAACACCTAAAAGGGGTGTGTGTGTGTGTGTGTGTGTGTGTGTGTGTGTGTGTGTGTGTGTGTGTGTGTATTGTGTGTGTATACACACACCCACATCTTTACCAGTTTAGGGCAAAGTAGTAGGAAAAAGAAAGCTATAGAGTAGTGAATGGGAAGGGAAAAGGGGAGCTATCTTCTGGGGAGAAAACATGGGAATATAGAAATTAACAAGGTTCAGGAGGAGGAATCAGCAAAACAGCCTTTAATCCTGAGCTAAAAGCTTACGTAACTTTCTCGTTTGATGTCTGAACCCCAGGGATGCACACAGACCCACATGCACAGGTCCCCTAAAAACCAGAGGACAGTAAGAACCCGCTGCTCTGAGTGAGCATCCCGCACGAGCACCACAACCGCACACAAGTTTACAGAGAAAACTGAGCAGTTCAGATGCCAGCCCCATTTCCTAAATTCAACCGTGCACACGAACCACCTGGGGATCTGGTTAAAAAGCAGGTTCCTTTTGGGGCGCCTGGGTGGCTCAGTCTGTTAAGTGTCCAGCTCTTGGTTTCAGCTCAGGTCATGATCTCAGGGTTGTGAGATGGAGCCCCACTTCAGGCTATGTGCTCAGCGAGGAGTATGTTTAAGATTCTCTCCCTCTCCCCCTGCCACCCCCCCTCCCCACTTGTGCACTCTCTCTAAAATAAATAAACCATTTTTTAAAAAAAAGCAGGTTCTTTTTTGTTACCTCTACACCCAACGTGGGACTTGAGCTCACAATCCCAAGATCAAGAATCATGTGCTCGATGGAGCCCGCCAGGCACCCCCAAAAAGCAGGCTCTGACCCAGTAGATTGGAGGTGATGTCTGAGATTTTGAATTTCTCACAAGCTCCTGGGAAAAGCAGACCATGAGCCCTTGAGCCACAGGCAGGCCCCAGAGCCCTCCTATCCAATGCACTCCTTATTTGTCCAATGTGATCAGTTCAGTCAAATGAAAATTAAATGAAATTAAGAATTCAGCTCCTCCCTCAAATTGGCCACATCTCAAGTGCTCAGTGGCCACCATGTGGCCAGTGGCTGTGCATTAGACAGTGCAGACAGAGAACATTTTCCACCATCACGAGAAGTTCTACTGGATGGCGCTGCTCCCAGAGCTCTTACTCCCTCATTCATCCCCCACCACCCACACACACACAGGATGAGTCCTTTCTGCACGCGTGCTTTGACTTCTAACTCTGCGCTGTATCAAAGATTCCCTGAGGCACCAAGGAACTCAGGCCACTGGGTCCTTTCTCTCATATTCCTCATTTCATACAAGAGTAAGAGGTAAACCATTCAATACGGAGCAGAGTGGAAAACCACTATATCCATAAAAGGAATATGCTGCTAGAAGGTAAAGGAACTGCAAATGGACACAGTTATTGAATATCTTTCTATAAGGGACATTACCTACTATGTCACTTGAGACCCGCCACCCATCCTGGAGAGCAGGTATTACTGGCTCAGCTTTACAGATGAGTGAATAGACAAGAGCAGAGGCTTCGCTACCTCCCCAAGAGTCGCAGACCTAGTAATGGCAGCAGACTGCTTGGTGCTAGAGGTGTGTGGCTGCCAAGGTCACGCTCTATCCTTGGGGGCTGTGGAAACCACGCTGGGCATTATTTATGACTCTCAAGGCCCAGGCCCAGCCCCCTGCCCTGCCCAGTTAGATACGGTAGCTAGAGCGCCTGAAGACAGGTGTGGTAGTATCTCCAAGACTGAAAAACAGCCCCATCCAAGATATTATTCATGCAGATTTAGAGACACGGTCACAGAGAACCTTTAATCCAGAAAACACTTTAATCAATGATCAAAAGCAAAACAAGCTATTTATCTCATGGATTCTCATTCAACAATTATTTACTGAACAGCTGTGCCAGGCATTGTGTGTGTCCTGGAGGTAAAAAAGGAACAAAACTAGAGACCCCTGCCTTCCTAACATACACCTTCATTTATAGATACAACCAAAGCGAATACTTTTCCTAAACCAGAACCCTGTACATATTCTATGCCTAATTTCAACTCTCTAGATACTTAAATATTCAACAATGAGACACAAATAAGAGGCATGTGTATTTTCAATCTCATGAGCTGTCCAGAATTTTCATTTTGCTGCCTGTGTTGTTCTGAGAAGGCCAATGACCAAATCACAACTCCTCTTGGCTCAAAAAGATCCTGTCTCTTAAGTTACTTGAACACTTGCCCATTTCACAATCTACAATCCTCCAAGTGCCTGAGAAGTCACCATGAGTGGAGCATACCCTCACAGGCACACTGGACTTTAGTCAAAAGTAATGAATTTTGTGATAGCAAATTGATCTCTCTTGTTCCCACAACGCAGACTCTGCCGAGAGAGCAAACAAACACGGCCGTAACAATTAATTGAAAAGAAAGGGTCTAATTAAATTTTTATATTAGTGTGCATAATAGCTAGAAATAGTAAACACTGCTTAAAAAAAAACAAAAAGAATGAGAACTATACAACAGCTAAAAGCTCTACAAGCTCTTCAGATAACCAGCAACCACCTTTCACTCTTTAGGTGCCTACACACAGCTTCATCTTATTTCCTAACCTGCAGTAAGTGGCATGAAGCAGGAAGACTAGAGAACTGTGAAATATTTAACCACTTACAATTCAGTCCAATTCCACAACTATTTATTGAGTGCTTCCCAGCGCCTGACACTGTGATCCATCAATTCATTCCCCCAACGTTAACCAGGTATCCAATACACATGCGTGCACACACAACCTGACCCAGGTCGTGGGGTCTTTCCAGGTGGTTAAACACAATCACAGCTCTAGGAGATCATTACAATCTTGTAAGAGAAATGGCACATGAACACACAGGACCACAATATAAGGCAATATCTGCCAAGTATCATTCAGGTGATTGAGGAAATCTTTTCGGATGGGCAGTGAAAGATCACATAATGGTTTCTTGACAAAGGTGAGATTTATCTGCAAGACCATCATTGAAATGTTAATAAGGATGCAAAGTGTTTTGAAGAAAGGAGAATACTCCAAATATTTCTCTCCCGTTATTACATAACACGCATAGGACTACAGATCTTATCCCTGACTGGGCATCCCTTGCCACGAGTTTGCCTACAGCCATCCCTGAGGTTACCAGCCCTGGTAACCTGGGGATGGAGCTTACAGGATCCAGAAGTGACAGATGTGAAGACAAGGTTTAAATTGGACAGCAAACTTAACGTACTGCTTCAGGCACAGAGGGAATGAATAACCTCTACCTAATGAGTTTATGTAATTCTGGAGGTAAACAGAAAGATATAGGTAAAAGGCACCTACCCCCAAAAAGGGCACCTACCTTACCTCCCAAAAAGCTTTGAGGAAAGAAGCCCTCCAAAGGTGATGGGTCTGTTTAGAGATAGCATCTTTCTTACGGAGCTTCAGGGCAAAACATCTGTTTCAATCTTTCAGACTGCTGGTCTACCCCTTAAATGGGGCCTCGAAGTGTTGCAAAGGCTTCTGACCTCACCAGAGTTATCCAAGTCTCCTCACCAGGCACAAATGAGCAGGAACCCATTTAAAAACTTACTATAAATCCTCCTCACAAAGACTGGCTCATCATGAGGTTCCTAGCACTAAAATATATCATGATGATATTTAATAATTATAATATGGTTGTTATTATAATAAGCATAGACTGCTGGAGTCAGAAGGGACCTCAGAGATGATGTAAACCATACATATTGTTTTACAAACCAGAAAGATGAAGTGACATGGATAAGGGCCCACAGCTAATCAGGGCCAGTGTCAACATAAAAAAGCCCAAGTTTTCCGACTTCCAGAGCAGTGCTCCCTCAGACTGCATGCTAACACTTTCTGAAATAGTCATTAACTGTGCTTGTTTCTTCAGACTTGGGAAGAGCTTCAAAATATGCAGGGAAGTTAAACCACTGCCCTTTGCATAGATAACAGAAAACAATCCTCACGTTACATTAGATTTATTTATAAGTCCGTCTTTCTAACTAGTGTGACAGGAAACCTGGCTCAGTCATCTAAGTGACTTGCACAAAGCATGGCACACGGGAGCTCCAGCAACACTGGATGAATGAATAAAGAAACATCCAGCTACTCCAGCCTAGGGGAAGAAAATGGATGCTTTGCGTTTTGGAAGATGGAACTTGGGAATCCATTTAGGGCTCTGTGACAAGTAAGGAAAACACAAAGAATCCCATGGTCTCAAACAACTCTTACCACTATAGGAGGGGAACTCAACAGAAGTACCCATATCATGGCCATTTAATAAGATGAAGAGCAGGTTATCATCCTCCACTTAGATGTGGGAGAGAAAGACACAGGAATGAAATAAATAGCTTACATCATCCGGCCATGACAAAGTCCTCAACAGCTAAAACTTAAAACACAGCAGAAGGTACTTGGAGCTTGCCACTGGCTCTCAGCCAGGGGTGATTTTGCCCCCGAGGGGACGTTTTTGATCATCACAAGTTGGGGGATGCTACTGGCGTCTGGTGGGTAGAGGCCAGGGATGTTGCTAAACATCCTCCAATGCACAGGGCAGCCCCTGCAACAAAGAATTACCTACCCCCAAATGTCAAGAGTGCCAAGGTAGAGAAGCCCCGAGTTATACTTCCAACTCACAAGATCATGCTAAGGGTTTTGAGGTCGTTATCATGATGTGTTGCCCCCATTCAGGAAGATTCCACCAGCCATGTTTCCGAAGCTCTCCCTGAGCTTCCAGTAAACCAAGTTAAATATCCTCACTGGTCGAGTAAGACGCATTTTCTCCCAGTTTCCTTTACTGTGGATGCCAGCTTGAGGCCCGCAGAGATCCCAACAGGGAAGCTGCAAGCAGAGACCTGCTGTTTGTCAATACCTGTGTGGGGACCGGACACAAAAAGGGGCCTGCCTGAGGGGTAAGAAAGCTCCAAAGTCCTCAAACAGAGCCGAGGGGCGACTCCCAGCTGTTGCAAATTTTATGGGCAGAAACTGCCTTGCATTAGGGGTTTCAAAACCCTGTCGGCTCCAAGGAAGAAACACACAACCATTCTCCACCATCCAGCTACCCTCACACTCGTTTCTGGTTCACCCTGACTCTTCAGATTCTCATACGCAAACATGTGAAGCAAGAGCAGAGAGTGGACACAGCAGGAATCACTATAACCAGCTTGTGGGTAGTAGCATTGCTCTTAAATTGCTATTTGCAGCAAGCCTGGAGGTCTTGTGAAGACAGAGGCAGAAGCAAAGCAAGAAAAGGCTATTTGTCTCCGGGTCGGGGCTAATGACCAACTGATGAAAGGGTGAAACCATGGGAAAAACCATGAAATATGTTTCTGCTTGACCTTCCAAAAAGCAAATTGTTGGTTTATCCAAATGTTGCAGTTGGAAAATCAGAGCTATTAGCACAGGAAAGGTCACATGCTAAGCGTGACTCGCTGCTGTAAAAATGCATCACCTACGGAAATGTTAGCTGTTGTCACCTGCCAGGCATTCTAGAATCAGGGTCACCCGTGGCCACACTCTGCACCAGGGAATCCTGACAGCAGGGAGCCCTCACTGTTTGCCCCAGAATCCTCGGCGCCTGGGCCCAGACACGCACACGGGGAGCTCCGAAGGAATGAACGGAGGTTAGGACATAAAATAAGGTCTGTCTGAAAGAAACGCTGTGTTGCTTTTATCATCAACTATTATGATTCTTTTTTGAGGCTCAGTTCTTTTAAACATTATTAGTGTGATAAAATAGCCATAACATAAAAGTTGCCATTTTAACCATTTCTTGAGTGTGCAATTCCGTGGCCTGGAGTACGTTCCCAGTGCCGTGAAGCCATCAGCACCGTCCGCCTCCGGAACTTTTTCATCATTCTGAACTGAAACTCTGTCCCCCGGAAACACTGACTCCTGGTTCTCCCCTCTCCACCGTCCCTGGCAACCTCTAATCTACTTTCTGTCTCTATGAGTTTGCCTATTCAAAGGACCTCATCCAAGTGGATTCACACAACACCTGTCCTTTTGTGTCTGACTTACGCCGCTGAGCATAAAGTCAAGGTCTGGCCATGTTGTAGCAGGTTTCAGAATTCCATTTCTTGTTAAGGCTGAATAGTATTCCATGGTCCATACAAACTAGATTTTGTTTATCCATTCATCTGCTGATGAATATTTGCATTGTTTCCATCAATGCTGCTTTTTAAAAGGGATGATGTGTGGATTTGGCGGCGCCCTGGCGTAGGTGGGAGAGGATAAAGAGTAGACTTAGACTATGTCCCTGACTCCCCACGTGATCCTGACACCCATTTCAGTGTTTTCACTTGTAAAATTGAGGAACTGTTACACTGATGTTTTCCAAGAATTTTTTTGGTCATCATCTACAGTAAGAAATAGAGTTCTCATTATGACTGAGTACACACAAACCCACATATATAACTGAAACAGTTTCACAAAATGACATTTACCCTCCTATGTGCAAAGCGTTCTGGTATTTTCTATGCTATTCTGTTATTTTTTGTTTAAAAAAAAGGATGGTTGCAACCCCTAAATTGATTTCACAACCCATTATCGAGTGGCGACCCACCTACTTTTGTAACACCCTTATTTGAAGTTACTTGTTCCCAAATTGGTGTTCCTTGGACTGTGTTGATTAAGTGTGCCCCCCCAAAAGCGTTTGTTTAATAGTGTGGGAAACATCTGAATTACCTCATCACAAAGAAGTTATAATTTCCCAAAGTTACATTTCCCAAACTTACTGACCATGGAAAACTTCATGTATAACTCGAAAGTAAAGTCCTAACATCTCTGGAAACTGTTCGCTGTAGTACCCAATTGGGGAACACTAAACTGGGTGATTTTTGGTTATTTTCTGCTCCAACATTTTATGAAATAGGACAGTAATTCTCAACATGATTTTCCTATTCATGCTACGGGAAGCAAATATGCCCCATGGCAACCAGAGCTCCTAAGGCAGTGATTTTAAATACTACATCTGATGCTCCATAAATTTAAAAGAAAATAATCAACTTAATTTTTCAGAGAACTTTAATGTGCACAGCAAGTTGAGTGGAAAGTCCCCCCAACACATACAGCCTCCTCCACCATCAACATCCTGTATAATTTCTTAAAAGCTTCTCTAGTGATTCTGAATTCTGATACCCTACCCCTTATTCCCTTAATGCTGATCTGGAGACATTGTTAAAACCAAATTTTCCAAGATTAATTGCAAACAGCCCAGTGGCATAGCACGTTAATTTCAGTTGATTCTCTCAAATTGAGCATCATTCCTACACCTTTTTAAACTACTGAAAACATCCTCCCATGGGGCATTTTGCCACCAAGCAGTCCGTCCGACCTGGCACATACAAACCAAAATGACCAGCAGAGCTCACCAGTCCCTACAACCTAAGTCTTGCCTTAGCAAATACGCAGTTCCAGAGCACTGTTCTGAGAGCTACTTACAGCTTAGTTTGATATACCTGAGTCAACCAGAACTGGTCAGGTATTTTGGGAAGAATCCTCATGGCTTATTCCTTGACAAATTAAAATTAATCCTGTGTCTTTAACCCATCTTATGACTTCAATGTCAAATAAAGGATGATAATTGCATGTATTCGTTTTATTTGACAAATATTTACTGAGTCCATACATATTAAAGGTTCAGGCCAGTGGTTGGTTTTGTTTTTTGTTTTTTTTAAAGAACATTAACAAAATATATTGCTTTAACAACAAGGACCAAAAAAAAAAAACCAAAAAACCCTCAAACCCAAAAGGTGGTTAGCCCCTGTCAGATCTCCCCACAGACATATTTTTTTAAATTACACATAAAAAATGATTAGAAAGATAGTTGTATGACCAAGAAATAGACTCTTAACTCCAGAGAACAAACTGATGGTGGCCAGAGGGGAGGTGGGTGGGGGATGGGGGACATAGGTGATGGGGATTAAGGAGGGCACTTGCTATGAGGAGCACCGAGTGATGTATGGAAGTGCTGAATCTCTATATTGTACACCTAAAGTGCTATAAAACTGCATGCTAACTATACTGGAATTAAAATTAAAAAGTTAATAAAATAATAAAAAAAAAAAGATAGTTGTATGGCCATTTATTCCCAAGGATGACTGTTTAAGCAGGCCTGTAGGAAAAAGCAAGACAAAACCCTAATTATCTCTAACAGTGGACAAGGCAAGTGCTAATACTGTGAACTTGGAATTTCTTGTTTCTTATTGAACAGCATAAATAATCTCCAAAATCATGAAGTGATCTCCAAATCTCAAGTCTGAGAAATGTTGTGTGAGTCTCTCCCGTCCCACACTGACTTGTCTATTTTTGTTTGAAACAGAAGCGATCCTCACACACATGGCATACCACACGCATGTCCCGTGGTCCTCTTAGGCACGTCTCTCCCCATCTCCCTCAACAATGCCTTCCTCCATCCACACGGCTCAGAACCCACTCCCCCACCCAGCCCACGGATCTCCTTCCAGATGCCTCTGCTCCTTCCTCTCTGTCCTCGGTTTCAGACCTTCACCCCAATGGCTTCATCTACTGCAGTGGCCTCCTACCTAGTCTCGCCTCCATCTGTCCTGCCCTCTTCATAAAAACCTAAAATGCCGTTGAGAAAGTGATACGCCATTTCTCCTTTTCCAGGCTCACCTCTTCAAAAACTAGATGCTGGAGAGTATCTCCATTAGAAGGCAGTGACCACAAGATGCCCAATTATGGCAGGAAGAGCTGAATCTCTGCCGTCAGAATAAGGAGACTAGGCTGGCTCGGGTCCCCGCTTGGCCAGCAGCGGGCACAGGACACCTCTCTGCGCTAGTTCTCTCGAATGCAGGACAGTGAAAGATCAATTTCACTGGACCCTCTAAGAATTTACACAGACTGCATATATGATGTCTGTTAGGCCAAGCCTGGCACAGAGTAGGTGTTTAATAAACGCTTGGTGTCCTGCCTCTCACCCACATTCCAGAATCAAACCACAGTTCAGGGTTCACAACAGGAGGGACTAACTGAATTGAAAATTCTTTCTAATCCCATACTGCTAAAAAGCGGACATCCTTAGCCCATTTCTTGTTAGGTCTAGACTATTCGATGGAAATAGATTTTTGCTTTACTCTGCATCAAAGAGCTGTTTTACAGAAATTCAGGCTGGTTTTCCTCTAACTCTGACTTCAACAACTCTGATGACAGAACAGCCACATCTAAAAGGGGCGGGCAAGAGGGGGCGGCGTCGGAAAGAGGGAACTTCAAAGGGATTTAATAAGATTCCACTGGAGTTACCATAGGTCCAAGCCTTCCTTTCTCTAGCACAGTCCATTAAAGAGCTGGAAGGAGGACCTGCTCAAGCGAGGGGGTCCTGAGCTGGTCAGGCCACGAGGTACATCACCAGCACAGCCCCCGCAGAAGCCAGGGTACCATGTATTTGTGAGTTCTGAACACAGATTTTCGAGTTACAAAGAACAAGATCTTCATCTTTTCGCAGGTAGGGAAGGCTACCATTTGGGTGACTTCTTTCCTAAGGGATGCAAGAAAAACAGTGAGGTTTCCCACGTGAGAGAGAGAGAGGCAAGATCTGGTGCAGGGAAGAGCCGGGCTTTGTTCTCATCAAAGAGGAAAAGAATGTAGGGGGAGAAACTAATGAGTTACTGCCAAGAGATTTAAACACGGATTATGTATCTGCTAGAGAATGAGCACAATGGACTGTTGGGGCCAGCCTGTGGTGAAAACTTTTCCCATTATGATCGGGGAAGGCAGAGCCGGAGCGCCTCACCTTTCAAGGGCTCTGTCCTGCAGGAAGTGTACAGGGGAGGCGTCTTCTCAGGGAGGAATCATGAATGAGAGACCAAGCTGGGGCGGTTCCTGGCCAGCACCACCTTAAGCCCATTTGCATTTTCTATGGCAGCTGCAAAATGTTTAGTCCTCTGACAATATTTGGTGCCTTGGAGTCAACAGCCTGGAATTTACCACCTTTCCATCCCAGAGTAGCCTGATGGCTCTCTTAGGGCTTCAGGAATCACCTGGCCCAAATCCACAGGCTTTGTGATGCCCAGAGGTACACCAGGGCCCTGGCAGACAGATAAGAAGATGGAAAGCCAGAAGCACTAACACTACAAAATCCCTGAATTATCTTTAGAGGGAAGGGCTACAGAGCGGAGCCTCTCCCGCCCACCTGCCTAGGTCCCTTACCTTGTGACGGTAAAGACGAAGAAGGTGGCCAATTTTTCTGGCATCCCTGAGCAGCTAGAAGAAATATTTTGCACTCTTCTATAATCTGTGCTCTGCACTCTAAGAGAAATCATCAATAAATATCTTTTGAGTAACACCTGTATGCAGGGTTCTGTTTAGAGCACTGGGAGTGAGAACTCAAAGAGAGTACTGGTTTTTATAGATCCTAAATCTTGTGGAAACTATCAGAATACAAAGTGTAAAAAGGCATTTTACATTGCAAACCCATCTATACAAGGGCTGCATTGGTATGCCACTGGGGCAAAAACAAAACTATGCAATTATCAAAAGGAAAGTCTGGGGATGGTGAGGAAGGAGCAATTAAAATGTATTGATTTTCTGTGGGCCAGGCACAAGTGATAAGCATTTGATATGCCCTTTCACTTCATTTAATGCCTACTGCACTCCTTTGAGGTAGGTATTATGATATCACAAAAGGAGTGACAAAGGCAGGTCTTCGGAGAGGCCAGGTAACTTGTCCAAGATGGCACAGCCCAGGCGAGGTTCTAACCTGCATGTCTCTCTGAGACTTGCTGGGATTTGCTCAGAGCCCAGTTCCAAGGTGGATGGCCCGCAGGAGCGGGTGGGCGGGCTCCAGTCCTGGTCTGGGTCAGCCGTGTGGGACTCTCAAGTCTGGCTCCATTGCATGTCCTCTTGTGCGTGGCAGAAGGACCTGCCCGAGGTACCAAGGCTCATCAGGCACAGGCCCAGAACAGAGCACCTTGTCTGACCTCTCGTCTACCAAAGGGGTGGGATTCTGACAGGTGGGGAGGTAGGGGAGAGCTGGGGAAGCCAGCACCACACTTGAAGAGCTTGGGATCTTTAGATCTTTCTCATTCTTCTGCTCCCCAGACTTCTCTCTTCCTCCTGAGGATATCACAGCTGCTGCGTCCAACAGTCCACCTGCAGGACCAGCGGGAGTCCACTCCACAGCAAGTGCTGGGAGGCAGAACGCTGGGCAGGGGGCTGTGGGCCTGAGGAACTCACCAAGCTGGCCAGAACACCCCCCTCCAGTGAGGGACTCTGCTGGAAAGTTTAAAAGGGGGAAAGCCTATGTGCCTCGGTTTCTCTATAAGCTGAAAAGGGGGTGTGTGTGTCAATTTCTAGCCCAAAAGAATCCTAAGATTAAAAAAAAAAAACAAAAAAAACCTCTGCTCTCCTTATAGTTAAAAAAGAAGCCCATCACTCCCAAGCTCCACAATGGCAGAAGGAAGGGGGTAGGGAGAGGAGGAGGAGGAGAGGGAAGGAGGTGGAGAAGACTGCTAGAAGTCTTTTCGTTGTTTTCTTCTGAATGGGTTTTTTTCCCCCCATTCACATTTACTCCTGCCAAACTAGATGGGGAATGTGTGCTGGGGAGTGAAGAGAACTCAAATTTGTCACAGAGATATGGGTAGAATAAGCAGCTGCTTAGCAGACTTTGACCAAAACTTTCCATTCAAAAGCAGATAAACACACAGTGAGCATGTCTCAACTTGGGACTATTGTGATTAAGCAACTCAATCTAGAAAGATAAGGATTAAGAAATGTGTCCAAATGGTTTATGGATGTTTTTTCCACATGACTTAAAAATCAGAAGGAGTTAGCAATTAACTAAATTTCTGATGCTTCTCACACTCTTTCCACACCTTTCACATATATGGCAGGGTCTCAAAGATGGTTTGACAAATAATGTGACATGGGCCTTACATAAGAAAAAAAGGTTAAGAATGTGATCAGAGGCTCTGGCCAAAAACATGTGATTCTACAGAACAAGGACAGCACTTTGGCTCTCGCGTGGAGATTTATACAAAGGGTGGGTGTTGCTCTCATTAATTCAGTGGATAAACAATAGGAGGAAAGTCCAGATGATTTGATGGACAGCTTTTGGAAATGATCTTCTGCTTGGCAAAACACTGCAGTGATAATTTTATTCACACGGAAGGAAATGTAAAGAAGTGTCACTAAAACAAGGGAGGTAATTATAGGGCATGAATCAAAAAGCTGGATGACACAGAATAAAGAGTAACTAAATTAGTCCCATCACGGTCTTGAAATCCGATCTTAACAATTTCAGGCGAAAAACCTGACCTCTCCTTTCTGAGTAAGAAAGCCAGGCATATTTCCCCTAATGTTTTGTTTCCAACATAACAAAACCCATGCTATAGAGTGGGACTCCATCCTTGGACTGCTACAGCAGCTCGACAGACTCAGAGACAGAACATCTCAAGAGCTGGAAGGGAGAACCTTGCAATTCTCTAAGCAGTAATTCAATCTCTCCCAAGGACCCCGGCAACTGGTCCACTAATATCCCCAGGGGTAGCTCGTTCACCCATCAATCCAAACATTTACCCGTCAACCCAAACATGCATCCAACCCCTGCTTTGTGTCTGGCACAGTGTTAGATGCTGTTCTATCCAGGGAGAGCTTCTTTAATTGAGCCCAAATCTTTCTTTCCATAACTTCAACCCAATAGATCCAATCCCTCCCTAGGGGAAGCTGAAGATGGCAGGTATGCTGACCTTCTGAAGGCGTTCTCCAGATTACACATCCCCAGCTCTTCCTTGCCCCCCCCAGCCAGCCTGACTGCTTTCTGCATCATCTCAAAGTGCCCTCCCATCTGGACAGAAACTCCCCAGTGAGGTCTGATCCACACTGAAGGTGGGAATTACTGGCCATCACATCACTTGTTCAAACACTCATCTTTTATTAATACTATCTAAGACCACCTACAACGCCCTTTTGACCAACATGATTCACTGCTGATACACTAACAGTAAACTAATCCTTCCCCCATTCTATCTTCCTCAAATCTTTTATGAATGATGGGTTCCACTACGGCTAAATCTAATCATATTACACCTCTCTGTTTAACCCCCCTCCTTTTTTAATCTATAAAATCCAGAAGTATTTAGCTGTAATGGGAAGATGAGGAAAGAGGAGGCTTTTACACACAGCACTGGTGGGTTTTTCTTTTCTATTGTGATGAAAAATTTGCCAATTTTACGCTGCTGCAAAACAAAGAATATGCTGCCTGTTGTTTCACACTGTACATCATTGATTTCAGGCATTTTTGACAGTTCTTTCATATTTCGAACACAGAGATCAATTTCTCCCCCTCTGGGAAGGTGAGGAGTTTGACAAACATGCAGAATGTAGGTCAGCCCCACTTTAGAGACACGGCCTAGCGATGCCTAAGATGCTCTGATGAGGAATCTGCCCCGTCCTCCAGTCCTCCTCCAAGCCTCTGGTCCTCCACTGGCTCTTTGGAACAGCAAACAAACGGGAAGAGAACCGGGCAAAGACCCCAGACTCCTGGTGGGTCCATCGACACCTCGACCTTCTAACCGGGAATTAGGGACACAGAACCTCTTCGTTATCCATCATCTCAGGAGTTAGGTTGACAGAAATGTTATCAGTAGATTTTAAGAGCTCCTAACACTTCTGCCATTAGAATACAAACCAGGGACTGAGGGCACCCAAGGAGATCAGAGGACCAAACAGTAAGTGTGTCGCTCTCCCAACCATGAGCTTTACTCAGCACCTGAGTAAAAATGGATGTCATCAGCCCTGCTGCTTCAACATTCAACCTTCAAAGCACGTGGGGAAACAGAGTGAAATTGGATGACTGGGCGCAATATTCACACGATACGCCTAGTACCTAAGTGCCAACGATAACGGGCTGTTTTCCATTTAAATAAAATAATGTAGGACCGAACGAGAAGGAAGTGTACAAAGAACAGCATAATGAAGGCAAAAGGCTAAGATTAAAAATACTCTGTGACCAACTCAGAAAATATAATGGAAGTCAACAGATAGTATGATCTGATATGCAAATAAAATTACAGCCAACTAATGGATTTTCAAAGCTCACACTGTAAATGAGCACTGTTTTTCTTAATATGCAAGAGTGAAACCCTACAATGTTAAGCCTTTTCTACTCCCTGTCTTGCCAAATTTTTAACAAAATAAACTTTATATTCGGAAGTACCACCATTAGAAAACCTTGTCATTCAATCCAATAGCTATTTTACCGCATTAATTTAGCATATCCTTCTACATATTAAGCACAACGAAGCTTCATATTGATTTTTTGTAATTATTTTTAAAAAAATTACTCTAAGCAAAAAGTTGCAATTTAGGCATACTCTTTCAAAATACATCATACCTCACTCACCCTTTTAAATTAAATGTACAGAGATAAGTGTATTGAATATGAGAATTTAAAAAACTACTTACAGTTTCCGTCAAATATATTGCTTACAAGTAAATATTAGAAATGTAATTATGATGCAACTGATCTAAACCCTCACATTCTTTTTCATGCTTGGCCGAATTAAAACTTGCAACGACACGACAATCTAACAATTAAACTCCTTTAGTGCAAGTTAAAACTGATCTTATTGTGGTTTTACAGTTCTTCTGCCAACGATTAAATGCACACCACTCTGAATAACTGGAAAGAAAGATGCCTTGTAAGTTAAAAAATTATTGGATGCTATCCAAGCAATGAATAAGCTCTTCCTTGCTGTGTGCAAATTCAGCATTTTGGTGGGGGAATTAACACAGTTATGTTAACAAGCTTAAGATTCTAAGGATTTTCTAATCTTCTAATTGTCTAAAAGGATGAGCTCCCTAAACACCTCTCCTTCCCACCTCCTCCCAGTGCAAACCCCCATCCGCCATTACCAGTTCACTCCTTCAGCCAAAGCTCTCTTACCTGGCGAGGAATCACTGATAATTTCATTAATTTGAATATATACTGACCACTCTCTGTACAATTTCCCTGCCCTGCAGGCGCTTAAAAAAAATCATAAAGAACAAGCTCAAAGCACATGAACAGGGCAGCACTGCTGAGTCAGCAGGAAAATCAGCCATTTTCATTAAGACCCTCAGTATCAAAAGGCCAAAATCTTTGGAGAGGCCATTAACGTATTTTTCGTGGTTCATTAAATGGCTCTGAAGAGGCAAAAAGAAACATAAAGAGTTAAATGACAAGTCTGAATGTCCAGGATTTTATTTTTATTTATAGTTATTTATTTATTTATTTTTAAAGTTGGATCCAGGCCCAGCGTGGAGCCCAACATGGGGCTTGAACTCGTGACCCTGAGATCAAGACCTGAGCTGAGATCAAGAGTCAGACACTTAACCCACTGAGTCACTCAGGCACCCGCCCCAGGATTTTCTTTATTTAAAAAAAAAAAAAAAAAAAAGTGAGAGCAACAGACACTGTACTGTTTTGACTCTGCAAACTTTAGATAAATAAAGTCATCCAAAAAATGATTCTTTAAGCTTAGATCATCTAAGTCTTGTGGATTTTTCTAACTTTACACGTATTTGGCCACAATATACAAAATATAAAATATGCTGTGATTATTTTTAGAGTGAAGATATATTTAAATGACAAATGAAGGTAAGTTATGGAACAAAAGTCCCCTCACTCAGGACTCATGTTTAGCTAGATCCCCACCATGGCTAACCTACCACATAGACCAGAGGCATACAAGATGCTGAGGTATCTTTGCACATACCAAGGAAGCATGAAACTACACTGGCTCTGGCTCCTAAATGGGTTTTACTTTATTCAATTTCCCTTCTTGGGGAGCCCGGGTGGTGCAGTCAGTTAAGCACCCAATCCTTGGTTTCGGCTCAGGTCATGATCTCAGCATGAGATCAAGCCCTGTGTCAGGCTCCAAGCTCAGTGCAGAGTCTGCTTGGGACTCTCTCTGTCTCTCTCTCTCTCTCCCCCTCTCCCTGTGCCCCTCCCCCCAGTGTGTGCTCACTCTCTCTCTAAAATAAATCTTTAAAACAAATTCCCTTCTCTGAAAACTGATCATCCAGGAAACTCTCCATAAACCATACTTTTTGATTAATTATAAAACCTGTTCCTACCTACGGTGAGAGATGATTAAAATGTTTCTTCTATAAATTGATTTTGGATTGGTTCCTATACCAGAGAAGGTATGACATAAGATCCATCCACATACATACTTTTTAAAAACAACCTGTTGCCATAAACACTGTTATCTGACAGCCGCTGTTTACAGGGCACTAATCTAGTTGTAAAGTTTAAATGTCCCCACTATAAAACACCAAAATCGTAAAAGTTGGGGCCTCCCACTGGCAAACTGTCTATTTAACCATCAGATATGGAGAAAGGTTAGAAAATGAGAATTTCCTAAAAAGTTGGTGGGAGTATAGATTGGAACTGAGTGTAAAATTGGAAGGCAATCTGGCAATATCTATATCAAAAGCATTAAAATATGCATATCCTTTAACGAGAAATTCCATGTGCAGGAAGGAGGGGCATATGCAAGATAACCATTAAAATAGACAATAGGACTTTTCTGAAAGACTGCAGGCAAGAAACCCAAATATACCATCCCTCCCACCTGTTCCCAGGCCTAGAGTCTGAAGGCCACACTGGCCATGGCTGAGAGTCCTAAAGAAAGCCGATTTAGCGTGCTCAGCTGGAGTTCCCTGAGCTCAGCCCTGGGGACCTTACAAAGCAAAGTTGGGTGCCATTTCACAAAAATAAAGTTCCAAGAACTGTAATATCCAAATAACAGGCATGTCCCCTCATGTGGCTCTGCAGATCCTACAGAGAATGAGGTAAAAGCAAGAGCTCCCAATAATCAGCCCTTCAGACATAGGGTCATGATAAGAGACCTAAAGTCAGTCAGTCAAGTGCTCAGTGCCGCGGTGATCTGACTTTTCATTAGACCAAAAATGCCTTGGATATTTAAAATTGATAAACTCAACTAGCCTGTGTGTTGGGGGCTACTTTTTCTTCAATGGCAAAGTTACAAAGACAGCACCGAGTTCCCGGACACCCTTCAATCAGTTTCCCTAATGTTAAGAGCTTGCATGATTAGGGTACATTCGTCACAACTAAGGAACCAACACTGGTTGGTGGTACATGACCATCAACCAAACTGCATGGTTTATTCACATTCCACTAGTTTCTCCCCCATGTCCTTTGGGTTCCAGGAACTCGTCCAGGATATCACGTTACCCATTCAGTCTCTGGCGTCTCCCTAGCCTCCTCAGGTCTGTAACAGTTTTCCAGACTTTCCTTGCCTTTGATGACCTTGACAGCTTTGAAGAGTGCTATTCAGGGATTTTGTAGAGTGTCCTCCCCACCCCCGCCTCAGGGATAAAACTATCGTCTGACGTTTTTCCTGTGATTCGGCAGGGGTTATGGACTTGGGGGGCTCGGTGGGGAGACCACAGAGGTGAACCGTCAGTTCCAAGACATCGTATCAAAGGTGCTTGCTGGCAACCTCTCATCATGGAAGTCAGCTTTGATCACTTGGCCAAGGTGGTGGGTGCCAGGTTTTCCCACAATAAACCTCCTCTTCTGCTTCCTTCCATACTCACTCTGTGGAAGCAAGTCATTGAGTGCAGCCACTTGGGGTGGGGAGTTAAACTCCAACTCCTGGAGGGGAGGAGTAGCTACCGAGATTGTTTGGAATTCTTTTGTACAGGAGATTTGTCTCTATATCCATTTACTTATTCCATCATTTATTTACATCAGTTTGGACTCACAGATACTTACTTTATGTTTTGGGTCATAACCCAACAGTTATTTATTTTGCTCCTCAAATTGTCCCAGTTTTGGCCACTGGGAACAATTTCAGGTAGGCTCCTGTATCCCCCCACCATGCCCCCACTGTTTTGTTTTTGAATACCTCCTTACTTTCTCCATATTTTTACCAGTGAAAATGTCTTACTAAGAAAAGGGCTGTTACAGGTGAAATTGTCTGTGTCCCCTCCCACCAAGTTTCATGTGAAAGTCCTGGCCACCAGTACCTCAGAATGTGGTCATTGGAGGTCGAATTCGTTAAAATGAGATCATACTGGAGGAGGGCAGGCCCCTCTGCCAATTTGACTAGCGTCCTTATACAAAGGGGAAATCTGGATACAGACAGCACACCAGGACAGCACCACGTGAAGACGAAGGCAGGGATCGAGGTGATGCTTCTACAACCCAAAGAATGCCAGTGACCACCAGACACTAGGCCTGGAACAGACTGTCCCTCAGACTCAGAAGGAATCAACCTTGCTGACACCTGGATCTCTGACTTCCGGCCTCCAGAACTGTGAGAAAATAAACTTCTGTTAAATCACTCAGTTCTGGGGCGCCTGGGTGGCTCAGTTGGTTGAGCGTCTGCCTTTGGCTCAGGTCATGATCTCAGGGTCCTGGGATCGAGCCCCCGCGTCGGGCTCCCGGCTCATGGGGGAGTCTGCTTCTCCCTCTCCCTCTGCTCTGCCCCTTGCTCATGCTCTCTCTCTCTTTCTCTCGAATAAATAAATGAAAATCTTTAAAAACAGTGTTTTTAAATTATTAAAAAAAAAGCCACTTAGTTCTTAGTCTGTTATGCCTAATGTCACTGAGCTCTGCATTTCAATCACAAACAATTCACAGCTGGGGTGTCAAATGAAACAGGTACAGAGGGACAGCCTAGCAAACATCCAAAAGGGCACACTGGAACACGGCGCCCGGAGTCCACGAGCTACAGTATCGAGCAGCGTATATGGCCATGAACAACGTCCGGGGCAGCGTTTTCAGATGCCTCGTTTTCCCAGCAGTTTTTGGGCAGCTGCAGCTCGGGGCGGAGCTACTCGCCAGGCACACCGGCAAGCACCAGCACTGACCACCCATCTAGTGTAAGCACCACCTTCAGCATGCTAAGTACCAGCCCTGCCAATGCCCAGCACTTCCCAGGTGCCCAGATGGCAATGCTGCGAGGGGCTGACAGGTGACCCCCGCCTCACGGCACACGTGCCAGGTATTGTCAAGCCAGCATTTCTGGTCCCTATTTAATGACGTGCTTTGTCCCGCATCCATCCTCCCTAAGTCCCATCAACAAGTGGCCCCGAGGACTTAGAAGTGAACTACACACCACACTTCACTGTGAGCTATCCAAATATTGTATGGTCATCCAGTATTTAGGATCTTTAGCACAAACGCACACACTAGAGGATCCTGGAGCAAAATCTAAGCTCTGCGAGGAAGGGACAGTCATCTCCAGGACAGAGAAAGTGACCCGTCCTCAGACTGAAGACACGGAAGAGAGAGGCTAGCTAGAATCTGATACGCCATCTCACTCCACATCCAGTGACCTTTACGGAGGTGAAATCTGAGCGCCCGCATGGGTAGATAGAGAAACTTTTTTTTTTCCTTCAGTCACCCGGGAGAAGAGGAACTGGAGGTGACAGAGCAGGATCTGAAGTAGTCGACTGGAAATTATTTTCATCACAAAAGCTCTGGTTTGTCTGCATTTTTATGCTTATATTAAAAAATCAAATGAAGTCATTAAGCTTAGGCCAGCTCGGAAAGCCTCTGCCTGAGTCTGCAACCCCCAGAGCTCTGCCATAATCCTTCAAATTATTAAATAATTATTGCGTTTCCCTTGGGGTCACATTTGGCAACAAAATACTGTCTAAATGAACCAATGATATGACCCAGTGAATAACAGTTATGTTCTTAACGTCCTAGGAACAAAAGGCTATGAAATACTTCCAAGATACAAACTGGGGAGGAAAGTGAGGGTTTTCTGTGGGGTCTGGAGGGTGGGGGGCGGAGGGGATGGAGAATGACAAAGGAACGGGAGAATCTGGGGAAAATTCTAATAATGAGGGTCATCGCCTCCCCCATCAACCTCGGAGATCAGTAATTCTCCCATCCCAGGTCCCTTGCATCTCAGGCGTAGCTACAGCCACAAGGAGAAAACCAAGCATATGGCTCTGTCCTTCTGGACATTTCTACAATGTTGGCTGGGTTGCTCTGGAAAATCCCATTTTATCTCCTACAGCTATATGACCTCAAGTTGTCATTTCCAATAAAGTATGCTTGCGCTGATTTTTATGAACACAGACAAAAGCTGCTACAACCTTTTTTTTTCTCCCCCAAATCTTTCAAACCAACTGTAGTTGCTATGTAGGGTTATTTGTTTCTAAGGCAACAGCGTATATCTAAGTACTAATGGCCTGTCCTTTTGCCAGGCAACAAGCAGCCTTGTGATGCAACTGCACCTGTCTCGGCTACGCGTTACTATGGAGATGCTCCAGTTGCTATGGCTACCATCACGCTAATCGCCTAGCAAAGGCAGACATACAGCAGTCTTCCCCGAGAGCCCAGCTGTTCCTCCGCGTCTCTTGCAGAAGACTGATTGTCTAGGGCCTGTGATGGAATGCTTCTCAACTAAGATGCACAAGAACTTCATTAATGCAGTTTCAGAGGATCACCTGGTGCTCCCCTCTGCAGAGCAAACACCAGACAAGGGAAAGAATCTGCAAAGAAGTGGACTATAAAAATCACTGAAATCTACGAATCCACGCCATCCCTCACTGACATAAACTTGTAGCCCAAGGATAAGGTCTCTCAACTGGGTGGTTACAATAGAAACACTTCTTTACATTTAAAAACGAAAAAAATTTTTTTTCCAGGAGTGAGGAATATATTTACAACCCTGGCACTATGTGAGATAAAATCGATTTTAAAATTTGTATCTGTGTCATGTGGCTATTTTTTTTTTTTGGAATCTAACATAAACACCTTTATTTTATTTAATTAATTTATTTATTTATCTATTTTTAGGGACAGGCTTCCTACTCTCCCCTCCAATTACATCTTTGTAAAAATGGCACTATGACCTCACTGTCTCAACCCAAATGGGCATGTGAGGGGGAATGAAAGTCTCCATTGTTCTCTGCTGTTCTCCTTGAAGAGGCAAACACCAAGTAACCACAACAAAATGATCACTCTGGAGCACCGTCTACATGGAGACCAGGAATGACAACAATCAAGTGAGTCCTTCAGTGAACACCTGTAGACTCTCTCAGTCAGAGGCTGGGAAGACCGAAGTGCTTACCTGACTCATTCCTGTACTTCTATCCCAACAAACCGTGACGCATGGAGATGTTAAAGCTGTCAACTTTTCTTGGTAAATGTTTCTACCCAGGAAGACAGTATTTCGCCCACTGTGAAGCCTTCTAAGCACGTTCCTCCGAAGCAGCCAGAAGCGGTAAGGTTTGCAGGAAATACAACAGTGGGTATACCTCCAATAATACCTCATTTCTTTCTCATTTACCTACAGTTATTTTTCATATCATACAGCCTATTAAATTAGTTTCAGTGCCTGTCTCCACCAAAATAATGCAACTTCAGTAGACCAAAAAAAAAAAAAAAAAGGAAGTCTGAATTGCTTACCTTTGATATGCCTGAGGAGAGGCAGGAGGTGTATTGAACACGTGTGAGTATGGGTGGTAAGGTGTCTTTTTCAAAGCCTGAATTAGATTTTGTCTATATTCTGGGTCTATGCACCACAATGACCCTTTCCCAATGCTCTGCAAAGAAAATGAAAACATAAAAATGATTAATAAAGCAACATTCAGTATTCTGCAATAAGTAGATGAATAGCA
Source organism: Leptonychotes weddellii (assembly GCF_054177405.1). Taxonomy (NCBI): domain Eukaryota; kingdom Metazoa; phylum Chordata; class Mammalia; order Carnivora; family Phocidae; genus Leptonychotes; species Leptonychotes weddellii. The sequence continues at coordinate 12,513,876 of NC_138377.1, read as the reverse complement.
ATTACCACAGTTACTTATTTTTTAAAAGCCTCTCACTTACTTGTCATTGTTTGCCAGCCAGAAATATGTAATATTGGACACTGACCGGACGGCACCATAAAATGCACTTCGGTCTTACCTGGATTAAGTGTGGCAGACGAAATGAGCCTGCTATTCCCAGGGGATGCTGGTACAATAATACTGTAATTTTCATAGCCTGATGGCCCCCAAACTCAGATTCCTTTATTATTTTTCAGTGTCGACTCTGAAGGACATATGTATCCCCCGTTCTAAAAAATGCATTTTAAATTTGTCAGATTTCAAATGTGGAAAGAAAAAGAGGGCGGGGTACCCCCAAACTCCCACTGCCACTGTAAAACATTCGAGAGTTGTGTTTTTAAACCATCTTATTTCGGCACCACTTGGCAAAAAAACGGAAAGTAATCCACTTGTTTTTTCCTACTTACTCACAAAGAACGACATTTAAGCTTCAAATGGAATTCTGTAATTACCTTCCCCAAGAAACAAAAGAAATCAGGCGGGGGGGGGGGGGGGGGGGGA